>NW_004949155.1:2028066-2037459 GCF_000317375.1 Microtus ochrogaster
ATGAAAGTAGAAGGGAGGTTTGTTAGGAAGAACAAGGGTGTTCTGCTAGAACTTTAAGCTGAGAAAGCCCCATTCCTGCCTCTCAAAAAAACCTGCTAAATGGAGCTCTTCCCCTGAAGCTGGGCACAAACACATCTTTTTTTTTTTTCTTCTTTTTTTTTCTTAATTTATTTATTTATTGAGGATTTCCGCCTCCTCCCAAACACATCTTGTAGAGGACACATCATCACACCCCCCCACCCCAGTGCCTACAAGGTATTTAAGTGCCCTGCCTTAGATAGGCCATGTGATTTTTCTCCTGCCCCCCCACCCCATCACTGGGGGCTGGAGGGTTACCCAGGAGTGCTCTGCCCAAATAAACCTGGTCTTTTACTTTTGAATTCGACTTGCTCTGGCTTACTGCGTCGATGGTGCTAGAGATTCAGAAAACCTATCAAAGGGGTTCAGTGGTAACAGAGAGCAATGGGATGGATATGATCCATGTAATATAATCTCACTATGTAGCTCTGGCTAGCCTGGAACTCACTATGTAAACCAGTCTCTCCTTGAACTCATAAAGATCCTCTACCTCCCAAGTGCTGGAATTAAAGCCATGCACAACCATGCCTGACCAAAAACTATGTTTTTTTTTTTAATTCCCTAAAATAGGAATCTGTGACTGATCTTTTGAAATATTGTATATGCATTTTATTTTAAAGCATACAATTTAATATTGTTTAGTATATTCACAAATCATTGAAATCATCAGACTTTCAGTTCCAGAACATTAAATTATCACTCCATTAATGGCCATTCCCAGTCCACGTCTCTTGCCAGCTACTAGCAACCAGTAATTGATGGTGTTTCAGTGGATTTGTGTATTCTGGACATTTCATAGAAACAGAACGACACAGCATGCAGTGTTGGGTTTGTTTGTTTTGTGTGACTTTTTTTTCAAGATACAAAAGTTTGTTAGCACTTTGTTCTTTGGCTGAAAAATTATATATATTAATAAATCATATTTTGTTTGCATTCATCAATTGGTGGTTATTAGGTTGCCTTTTCTTTTGCCTATTATGAATAGGAATAGGAACAATACAAGTCCTGGGAATAATGCTGCTTTTAGTAGTCCATACAAGCAAGTTTCCTAAGATTCTTAGAGCTTACACAGAGGAATCCATTTGCCAGGTATCATAGAAAACCTATGTTTTACTCTCTTAAGAAGCAACCAATCTTTTCTACAATGGCTACATCATTTTACCTTTCTGTAGTGATATTTTTGTTTGTGTTTTAACAAATAAAACTTGCTTAAAGATCAGAATGCAGAGCTAAGCCACTAGAGGCCAGGCAGTAGTGGCACACACCTTAATCCCAGGACTCAGGAGCTGGAGGCAGAGGGATCTCTGTGGTTCAAGGCCACCCTGGGCTTGGTCAAATCTAAAAGAGAAACAGAGCCAGGCAGTGGTGGCTCACACCTTTAATCCCAATACTGGAGAATCACATGCCTTTAATCTCTGCACTAGGGAGATGGAGACAGGAAGGGATATGGCTGGGCAGAGAGAGAAATATAAAGCATGAGGAGACAGGAGCTCAGTTGCAGTCTGAGGCAGCAATCTGAAGCAATCAGTCTGAAGATGCAAATCACACAGTCTGAGGAGACAGTCTGAGGATTTAGTAGAGGTAAAAGGTCTCTCTAGTGGCTAGCTGCACTGCTTCTCTGATCTCTCAGCTTTCACCCCCTGATATCTGACTCTGGGTTTTTATTATTAAGAACAATTAAAATTTGTGCTACGCCATTGCACCAGCGGTGTCCGACGATTCCAATGTTCCCATTTCATCGTTAACAGTTGCTATTGTCTGTTTTGCTCTTTTACATAACAATCATCCTGTATCTAGTCCTTGTTATACATATGCAGTGGCTTTTTATCCTTCTTTTGATTTTCAATTTCCTGCTGAATAATGATATGGGGGGGATCTTTCCTGTTTTTAGAAATTCTACTTATTTATTTGTGTGGGTGTGCCACAGTGTGCTTGTGGAGATCCGAGAATGACTTGCAGGAGTTGGTCTCTCCTCCTGGGGGTCAAATTTAGATCAGGCTTGGCAGCAAGTACCTTTACCCACTGAGTCAATCTTACCTGCCCCCGAACCCCAGTGTGAATATGTGTGTATGTGTGTTCAGATGTGCGTGTGTGTGTATATACATGCACGTGTGTGTATGCATGTGTGTGTTTAGACAAGGTCTCACTATGTAGCTGTGCCTGTCCTGAACTCACTTTGTAGACTAGGCTGCTTTCAAACTCAAAAACATCTGCCCGCTTTGGGGCTGGTTGATCACAGTAACATCAGGTCACTGGCTCTGGGTGGCTCCTGGCAGTAGAGACAAAGTGACTTGGCCCAAACTGCAGTTTACTGCTGCTGGGGTGGCAGTTGATTACTTCAGTGGTGGTGGCTGAAAGTACAAGGATCAAAGTTTTCTGTCAATGTGTTCTTTATTGCTTTCAGTTTTGGTGATTTCTTAAAATTTCATTTTCAGTGTTTTCTTTCTGTTGCTGGCTTTAAGCTTAATTTCCTTACCCTCTTCAGGTTGTTATGGTGGACCCTTAATTTGTTCCCTTCAAATCTTCCTTCCTTTGTTATATAGACATTTCATCGTATAATTATCTCTCTAGGATTTAGCTACAGCACATAACTGATGTGCTGTACTTTTATTTTCAATTAGTTAGAACATTTTAATTTCTCTTGAGACTTCTGGGATCTATGGGTTATTTAAAATTATGCTGTAGAGTTTCTAAATACTTTCAAATTACTGAGTCTCTGTTTGTGATTTACATTATGCTTTTGGAGTATGAACATCGAGTCCACATAATTTCTGTTTTCTCAAATTTTATTAAGAGAGCCGGGCGGTGGCGGCGCACGCCTTTAATCCCAGCACTTGGGAGGCAGAGTCAGGCGGATCTCTGTGAGTTCGAGACCAGCCTGGTCTAGAAGAGCTAGTTCCAGGACAGGCTCCAAAACCACAGAGAAACCCTGTCTCGAAAAAACCAAAAAAAAAAAATTTATTAAGATATATTTTATAGCCCACATAAGACACATCTTAGTAAATGTTCTCTTTGTACTTTCCATGCCTTTGTGATTTGCTGTTGTTGGACTCAGTGGTCCATAAATATTAATTTTATTATGTTCATTAGGACTTCTATCTAGCCAGGTGTTGTCGTGGATCTCTGGGTTCAAGGACAGCCTGGTCTACAGAGTGAATTCCAGGACAGCCAGAGTTGTTGCAAAGAGAAACCCTGTGTTGAAAAACCAGAGAGAGCAGGGCGGTGGTGGCGCACGCCTTTAATCCCAGCACTCGGGAGGCAGAGGCAGGCGGATCTCTGTGAGTTCGAGACCAGGCTGGTATACAGAGCTAGTTCCAGGACAGGCTCCAAAGCCACAGAGAAACCCTGTCTCGAAAAACCAAAAAAAAAAAAAAAAAAAAAAAAAAAAAAAAAAAAAAAAAAAAAAGAAAAAAAAAGAAAAACCAGAGAGAGAGAGACAGAGAGAGAGAGACAGAGAGAGAGTAAGAGAGAGACAGAGAGACAGAGACACAGAGAGAGACAGAGAGTCTGCTATCTACTTTTTGATGACATTTTGCTACTGTCAGTTATAGACAGGAATGTAGTCTCTCTAGAATACACAGCTGGCTTTGCTTCCTCTTCATTTCTAACAGCTTTTGCTCATGTGCTCGCTGCTGTCTTTTTAGCTGCCTATGTCTTTAGGATTGTTATTTCTTCTTTGGAGAATTGATCCCTTTCATTTTTATTTTTTGTGGTCCTGAGGATGCAACCCAATCATGCAAGTCAAGTGCCCTGTTACTGCTCTAGTTTGCTTTTTACTGCGGTGATGAAACACTGACCAACACCAACTCGGGAGCACAAGGTTTATTTGGCTTCCAAGTTACAGAAGTCATGGCAGGAACCTGGAGGCAAGAATGTAAACAGAGACCTGGAAGAACGCTGCTTGGTGGCCAGCCTCCTCTGGCTTGATCATCTACCTTTCTTATACAGCTCACCTGCCCAAGGATGCTACTTCCCACAGTGGGCTGAGCCCTCCAATATCAATTAGCAATGAAGGAAATGCTTCACCTGGTCAGTGAGCCAGCTTAGTGGGGAAGGGTCTTTGCTGTCAAGCCTGAGGACCTGGGTTTGGTCCCTGGGGCCCACATGGTGGAAAGAGAATTGAATCCCTTTGATCTCTACAGGTCCACACACACACACACACACACACACACAATGTAATGATAATAAAAAAGAAAATGCTCCATGGATATGGCTACAGGCCTATCTGATTTGGGCAGTTCTTCAGTTGAGGTTCCTTTCTCCAGGTGATCCGAAGTTTGTGTCAAGTTGACAGCTGAAGCTAACTCTGACACCTCCCAACCAGAAAAACAGACTGCATATATTTTTAGGCAAAAAAACCATAAAATGAAGTGAATATTTATATAGTTGAATACAAATAACCTTTGTCAATGTTTCTATTTATTGCATTTAACCTTTCTCTCCCCTTCTCCCTTTATGTATTGGTTTTTAAAAAACATTTAAAATTGTGTGTATGCATACATGTCTGTGTGTGGGAATGCACACATGAATACGGGTACATGTTGAAGTCAGAAGATAAAGTTGGATTCCCTAGAACTGGAGTATAGGCAGTTGTGAGCCACTCAATATTGGTGCTGGAAACTGAACTCAGGTCTTCTGCAAGAATAGTATGCTCTCTGAACCACTGAACCACCTCTCCAGCCCCAATCTATGTGGTTTTATTTGAACTTACTCTAAGTTGCGTACGATATTCTCTCACGTAGTATCATTTATAATTTATTTTGCTGTTGTTAGCTTTTTAGTGATTGCTTTGGGGCTTATGATATCCATTTAAAATAATTGAACTTTGCTTTCATGCAGCACTAAATTGCTTTACTATAGTGAAAATTGAACAGAATATGCTCAATTTCCCTAGTACATTAGTACTCTCATTATTTCCAGCAGTTATATTTTAGGCAAATTAACAAAAAAAAATAAATCTAGGCATGGTGGTGTTTGCCAGTCGCCTGAGCACTAGGTAGCCTGAGGCAGAAAGACTGTGATTTTTGAGGCCTGTCTGGGCTACATAGTGACCTCATCTCAAACTAGACAAATAAACAAAATAAGCAATGCCTTTAATCCCAGCACTGGCAGTCTCTACCAGTTCTTATCAGTTTAAGGTCAACCTGGTCTAGCAAGTCCGTGGCCAGCCAGGAACGTAGTGAGAACGTCCTTGTCTCAAAAAAAAAAAAAAGTGCAAAAGTATGAGTTTTCAGTAGACTAATTTCTACATCACTAATTATGCTATTTAGAAATAGAGATACTATTTCTTTTTCTTTTCCTAAAAGTTTGCCTTAAAGCCAGGCAGTGGTGGTGCACACCTTTAATCCCAGCACTCAGGAAGCAGAGGCAGGTGGATATCTGTGAATTCGAGGACAGCCTGGTCTGTAAGAGCTAGTTCCAGGACAGCTAGGTAGGACTGTAACACAGAGAAATGCTGTCTTGAAAAAAAAAGTTTGCCTTAAATCCTCTCATACCCTGACTAGAACTTCTAGCATTATATCTAAGAGTCTTAAGAACAGGGCTGGCGAGATGTCTCAGCAGTTAAGAGAACTTATTTTTCTTGCAGAAGACCTGAGTTTAATTTGCAGCACCTCGTGGCAGCTCACAACTACATTTAATTCTAATTCCAGGGAATCCGATGCCTTCTTTTGACCTCTTCAGGTTCACATACACTCAGATACATACATACATACATATACACAAAATAATAAATATTTTTTAAAAGACTGGTAAGAACAGACTCAGCTGATTATTCCCTACCTTAGCTATGAAGTGTGCGCTAGCGGTTGACTTTTAGAAAGTCTCTTCATGAAGTTGATGAGGTTTCCTGTTCTCCCTAGTTTGCCAAGCATTTGTATTGTACGCGCATCCTTCATTTAGCCAAATGATTTTTCTGTGTTGTTTAGTATGACCATATATATATATATATATATATATTTTACTTGCCTAGTGTACTGGTTGATTTTATGTCCACTTGACACAAGCTAGAGTCATCAGAGAGGAAGGACCCTCAAATTGAGAAAATGCCTACCTGAGATCCAGCTGTAAGGCATTTTCTCAATTAATGATCAAAGAAGGAGGGCCCAGCCCTTTGTAGGTGGTATCATCCTTGCGCTAGCTGTCCTGGGTTCTTAAGAAAGCAGGCTGAGCAAACCATAGTGAGCAAGCCAGTAGACAGCACCCTCCATGGCCTTTGCATCAGCTCCTGCCTCGTGATTCCTGCCCTACTTAGTTCCTGTCCTGATTTCAATGATCAACAACCATGTGGAAGTGTAAACCAATAAACCCTTTCTTCCCCAACTTGCTCTTTGGTTATGATGCTACGTTACAGCAATAGAAACCCTAAGAAACTTAGCCAGCTGCTACAATCATATATGCTAATTCCTTGCTCTCTCTACTCCACTCCCTCCACCTCACCTCTCCCCCTCATTACATACACACACACACACACACCACAGATACACTAATGCAAAATACAAATCTGTGTCTATAAGTTGACCCGTAAATAATGTAAAACTTTAGGGTACCAATCCTCACAAGTCATACATAGATGTATAAGTGTATGTGTGTGTGTGTGTGTGTGTGTGTGTGTGCATGTGCGTGTGTGTGTTGCTAAGGAAAGAAACTCAGGCCTTTTGATGCTGAGCAGGTGCTCTGTCACTGTATAACCTGAGTCATGTGTAACTTTTGATTTTCCCAAAACGTAGCTATTAATAGGCACTTCTGTTGTCTTAAAGCTTCACCATTAACACAGACAGCACAACGACACACATTTTGTATATGTATTATAAATAGCAAAGTGTAAGTAAAACGCACAGTCTATGAGTGTGAAGAACTACTAACATGGCTAAGTGATGATGGAAAACCAAGCTTCCTATGTAATCTCTAGTGGTACCTTGATGTGGAGGTCTTTCTTACAGCCCTGCACTGATGGAGGTTCTAGCATCCTACTTGGCTTTCTGCAACACCACCTTTATTTGTTAGTACTTTTTCTTACAGTAGATATTAAGTCAGCACCATATTCCTATCTGAATTTGCCTTTTGCTACCTATTTGCCTTTTGCTATTGATCCTAAACTTCTTTCTTGTTAGTGGTTTACACTATGAGTTCTTCTCTGTGATTATATTTTTCTCCTTCTGTTCTGGATGGGCCTTCCTTGGTGATCTGATAGCAAATGTTTGTTGGGAATTTGTGGGAAAAATCTTTAATCCTAAAACTCAGGAAGCAGAGGCAGGCAGATCTCTGTGAGTTCGAGACCAGCCTGGTCTACAAGAGCTAGTGCCAGGACAGGTTCCAAAGCTACAGAGAGAAACCCTGTCTCAAACAACAACAATGAAACAAAAACAACACAAACACAGCTCATAAAACCCAATAAAACAAAACCCCGAACTCCAAAACAAAACAAACAAACAAATCAACAACAACAACAAAAAACCTTAAGCAGAGTTCTAAAATGTGAGAATCTTAGTAATATCAGAGGAATGCAAACTGAAACCATAAGGTGATGATTGGTCCTTACACCTGCTAGGATGGTTATGCCTGTTATATAGGCAGCTTCTCCTTGGGCCTCATTTTAGGATTTAAGGATCTACAGTTTCAGGTATAGAGATTAACAAGACATATACCCTATTTTTACCAATCTTTATGCACCTTTAAGAGATGTTTATTGCTGCCATTTGTATCTTTGCCTTTCTGAGCATTTACTCAACATAATTCATTCTCAGTCCCTGCCCCTGCCTCTCATTATTGGAAATGAGATGCTCTCACTTTCTAAACAATACAAACTTTAAAGACTAAATAATGTGTTTTTATCACCTATTTGTGTCTAGTCTAGCAATAATGCCAAGTAGTCTTACAAAAATATATTTTGAGGGCCGGGCAGTGGTGGCGCACGCCTTTAATCCCAGCACTCGGGAGGCAGAGGCAGGAAGATCTCTGTGAGTTCGAGACCAGCCTGGTCTACAAGAGCTAGTTCCAGGACAGGCTCCAAAACCACAGAGAAACCCTGTCTCGAAAAACCAAAAAAAAATATGTATTTTGAATAAATATAAGCCCATTAAGATTACAACTTTTTGAAACTGAAGGTAAAAAATTAGTATTTAAGTCACATTTCTCATATTTATTAGAAAGTAACTTCGTTGCAATCATATGTGGATGGGGACATGAGAAAGCAGATAATTAATTATATTAAGGAATAAGTAAAGAGTGTATATACTCTGTCACACACACATATACGCATTGGAGATAAGGTCTTACTATGTAGCCCTGGCTGGCCTAAAACTTGTTACATATACTAGACTGACCTCCAATTTATAGAAATCTGCCTGTTTCTCTTTCCTAAGTGCTGAGATTAAAGGTCTGTACCACCAAGCTTGGCCCAAAGTATATATTTAAAAAAGCTCAAGTTTATTGGCTCAGAATTTGACATTTGAGGAGCAAAAGTGCTTAGTGAGCACCAATAAAAGGACCTGTAAGGTAAATATTTTAGTTGCTTTACATGAAAAAAAAAGGGCAAACAGTGGTAGTGCATGCCTTTAGTCCCAGCACTCAGGAGGCAAAGGTAGGCAGATCTCTTGTGTGTTTGAGGCCAGCCTGGTCTACAGAGAAAGTTTCAGGATAGCTGGGGATATGTAGAGAAACCCTGTTTTGAAAAAAATAGAGAGAGAGAGAGAGAGAGAGAGAGAGAGAGAGAGAGAGAGAGAAAGAGAAAGAGAAAGAGAAGGAGGACGGGGCTGAAGAGATGGCTTAGAGGTTAAGAGCACTGGCTGCTCTTCCAGAGGTTCCAAGTAACCAGGTTCCATTTTCTGGCATGCAAGAGAACACTGTATATATAATAAATAAATGTCTTAAAAATAAAGATCACATTTTTGTAGAAAATAAAAGCAGCATTAATTATTACCTTTTATAAAAGTATTAGCATAAAAGTGATATTTATCTTGAATCCTCCAAAATCATCTATTTTTGATGTGTCCACATATATAATTTATCTACAACAATTGGGTTGAGTTTTATCATTTTAAATTGAGTTGTATTTTATTGTTTCAAATTGAGACATAAAGGCTTGGAGGTATAGCTCTTGGTAGAACCTGTCTAGCACATACAAAGGTTCTATCCCCAGCAGCAGCAGCAACACACATGCATATACAGTGAGAGACACACACCCCCCAAAATACCTTGACAAATAAAATTGTATATATGTTATGATTTACAGTGCGAGTGACCCTGGCAGGTGCCACTGTGAGTTTGGAAGACTGTGGTGGATAAGGGACAGACAGGTATGCCATGCAGAGAGAG
>NW_004949155.1:2037804-2044387 GCF_000317375.1 Microtus ochrogaster
GCCAAGTGTGTCGAGTTCTCAAGACTGCTTCCTGCTGATTTGTGGGCATCAAAATCTTGGGGGACCTGCGAAAGCTGGGATGCTGGCCATGCCCTAGGCTATCTGGTCACATTACTGCTATCCAGGATTTGTGGAACTCTCTGGTGTCTCCTGGACCTGGCAAGGTGTTGGCAGAGCAGAGGACAAGGTTAAGTTTAGGAAGAAAAATTTTTTTTCGAGATTCTGGTAATTGAGGAGGAGCGTGTCAGGACCGGGGAAAGTTGGGAAGATTTGGGCTCTTAGGGTCTGGTTATTGGCCTGTTTAATGTGAATCTTTCAATTCAGCTTCCTGGAACTCATAACAATTCTTTGAGTTTGTGAAAACATAAGTTTTAGACACGCACATTGTATAAACGACACCATATTTATGCCAGATCTTCAGACCTGTGAAGATGGTTTTGCTGAGGTGACCTGTGAAGATGGTTTGCTATTCTCTTGACTCAGAAAACTCTACAAATTCATGCAAATCAAGAGGAATAAATCTTCGGGTTCACTTTAAGAACACCCATGAAACTGCCCAGGCCATCAAGGGTCTGCACATCCAAAAAGCCACCAAACATCTGGAAGATGTCACTCTAAAGGAGCAGTGTATCCCATTCCGATGGTACAATGGTGGAGTCCTTAGGTCTGGTGAAACAGTGGGGCTAAAGACAGGGTCAGTGGTCAAAAGAGAGTGCTGAATTTTTACTGCACATGCTTAAAACTGAAGAGAGCAATGCTGAGTGGAAGGGTTTAGATGTAGGTTCTCTAGTCATTGAACACATCCAGGTGAACAAATCATCCAAGATGCGCCAATGACCTTACAGAGCTTGTGGCTGGATGAATCCGTGCATGCGCTCCAGCTGCCTCATCAAGATGATCCTCAAAGACAAGAAACAGATTGTTCCAAAGCCAGAAGAGGAGATTGCACAGAAGAAAAAGATATCCTAGTAGAAACTGAAGAAACAAAAAATTATGGTACAGGAATAAATTCAGCATAAAAATCTTAACAATGTATTAATCATTTAAAAACATGAGGTTTTATTTAAAATATATTCAGGGGCTGGAGAGATGGTTTAGTAGTTAAGAGCACTGGCTGTTTTTCTTCAGGACTTAGGTTTGTCTCCCAACACTCATTTGGCAGTTTACAACTTCTGAATTCCAGTCCAAGGGATTCAATGCTCTCTTCGGACCTCTGTAGGCACCAGTCACAGAAATGCAGGCAAAACACTCATATATATAAAAGTAAATTAATTAAAAAATATATTAATAGTGGAATGGTTAAGTCAAGCTCATTAATGTAGTTATGTTTGTATAGACAGTTCTTGAACCTACTTGAAACATTATTTAAGAATACAGAATCTCATTAACTATAGTCACTATGCTTTTCAATTTTTCGACTTGTGCTTGCTACCTAACTGAAATAGTCTATCTTTGACAAACACTTCCTCACCTTTCCCTTAAGTACTTGGTAAACACTATTCTACTCTAATTCTGTGAAATCAGCGTTGTTAGATTTCACATATCAGTGAAATGATGTGACCTTTGTCTTTCTGTATACTTTATTTCATTTAATATACTGTCTTCCAGGTTCTTACAACTTATAAAAAAGGAACATGAGTTCCTTCTTTGTTTTAATTGAACATTATTCTGTTGCAAAGTCTAGCCCATTTTCTTTTACCATGCATCTACTGATCAAACAGTATTTTTGTGTTTAATTTTTAAAACAATTTCCATGTTATGCATAATGAACTTTTTTCTCTTCCTTCCTTCCTTCCTTCCTTCCTTCCTTTCTTTCTTTCTTTCTTTCTTTCTTTCTTTCTTTCTTTCTTTCTTTCTTTCTTTCTTTCTTTCTTTCTTTCTGAGATAAGGTTTCTTTGTGTAGCCTTGGCTGTCCTGTAACTTGTTTTGTAGACCAGGCTGGTCTTAAGCTCTCTGCTGGGATTAAAGGTGTGGGCCACCACCCCCTGGGGCCATAATGGGTTTTCTAATTTGCATTCTTACATTATACAAAGATTTTCTTTTATGTGCATTGGCATTTTTGCCTGCTTGTATATCTGTGTGAGGGTGTCAGATCTTGGAGTTACAGACAGTTGTGAGCGGCCATGTGATTGCTGGGAATTGAACGGGGGTCTGCTGGAAAAACAGCCAGTGCTCTTAACTGACGAGCCTCATCTCCAGCCCCTGCTAAGACTTTCTTTGTTTCAGGTCCTAGCTAATACTTAACTTTTGTCTTTGCTGTAATCACTCTAGCAGGCTTAAGGAAGTGCCTTACTGTGGTTTCAGTTTGCATTCTCATTGTAAGAGCCTTAGTTTCTTCCTTTGTCACTGTGTTAAACTACTCTTTTTTCTTTATTCTTCTCTCATATATTACATCCTAACTGCAGTTTCCCTTCCTTTATCTCCTCTCAGTCCGGCCACATACACCTAACCTCTCCCCCATATTCACTCCTCCTTTTCCCTTTAAAAAGAGCAGGCCGCCGGGCGATGGTGGCGCACACCTTTAATCCCAGCACTCGGGAGGCAGAGGCAGGCAGATCTCTGTGAGTTCGAGACCAGCCTGGTCTACAGAGCTAGTTCCAGGACAGGCTCCAAAGCCACAGAGAAACCCTGTCTCGACTCGAAAAACCAAAAAAAAAAAAAAAAAAAAAAAAAAAAGAAAAAAAAAAGAGCAGGCCTCCCAGGGGCATCAATGAAACATAGCATAACAAGTTACAATAAGACCTGGAACCTACCATCATATTGAGGCTGGACAGGGTGACCCATTAGGAAAAGAAAGAGTCCCAAAAGCTGGCAAAAGAGTCAGAGACACCCTCCACTCCCACTGTAAGTAGTCCCAAAAGAATACCAAGCTACACAGTATGTATGCGGAACATACACATGTATGTGGAGGACCTAGGTCAGACCAATGCAAACTCCTTGATTACCGCTTCAGTCTCTGCGCTCCTATGAGCCTGGCTTAGTAGTTTCTGTGAGCTGTGTTCTTGAGGCGTCCTTGACCCTCTGGCTCCTATAATCCTTCCCCACCCTCTTCTGAAGAATTTCCAGAGCTCCATCTAATGTTTGCTGTGGGTCTCTGCCTCTGCTTTCCTCAGTTGCTGGATAAAGCCTCTCTGACGACGATTATGCTAGGCTCCTGTTTACAAGTATAGCAAAGTATCACTAGGAATTGCTTCATTGATTTTTTTTCGATGGTTGTGTTTGATTCTATTCTGGGTCTCTGGGCTATCCAGCCTCTGGGTTCTGGTCCTCCAGGCAGTGTCAGGGTTGGGCTCTCTTGTGGCAGGGGTTTCAAATTGGACTAGTCATTGGTTGGTCACTCCTACAAGTTCTGTGCCACCTTTATACCCCAGCACATCTTGCAAGCAGGACAAATTGTCGGTAAAAAGCTGGGTTGGTGTTCCAGTTCCACCAGTGGAAGACTTGCCAGGCCACAGAAGATGGCTGGCTCATGTTCCGTATCCCCCATTACTAGGCGCCTTCCTTTGGGTCACCCTTGTGGGCTCCTGGGAGTTTCCATTGCATTGGATTTCTACCTCTCCCCCCAAATGCTCTCCAATTCCAGTTGTCTATTCCAGGACTCTCTCTTTCCACCCCTGTACCTGATCCCTCCTGTTCCCATCCCCACCCACCTCCAAGTAACAAGGTGGACACCTTGTTACTGAGCCTCTGTGGGTCTGTGAATGGCAGCATTTTACTTTACAGCTGAAGTCTACTTAAGGCAGTTTGAAAGAAAATGGCCCCCAAAGGGAGTGGCACTATTAGGAGGTATGACTTTGTTGGAGGAAGTTTGTCACTGTCGGGGCTGGCATTGAGGTCTCTTTTGCTCCAGCTTCTCTCAGTGTGACAGCCACTGGACTTCCTGTTCCCTACAAGATGGAGCACTCTCAGCTCCAGCACCACATCTACCAGCATGCTGCCAAGTTCCCTGGCATGATGATGATGGACTGAACCTCTGAAACTGTAAGTGAGCCACCCCAATTAAATGTTTTCTTGATAAGAGTTGCCATGGTCGGTGGGGCGATGGTAGTACATGCCTTTAATCCCAGCACTTGAGAGACCAAAACAGGTGGATTTCTGTGAGTACAAGGCCAGCCTGGTCTACAGAGTAGTTCCAGGACATGCAAGGCTATACAGAAAAACACTGTCTCAAAAAAAAAAAAAGAAAGAAAGAAAAACCTAAAAAAAAGAGTTGCTGTGGTCATGGTGTCTCTTCACAGCAACAAAAACCACTTATGAGTGAGTACATACCATGGTTGTCTTTCTGGGTCTGGGTTACCTCACTCAGTATGATTTTTTTCAAGTTTCATCCATTTGCCTGCAAATTTCATGATTTCATTGTTTTTAACAGCTGAGTAACACGATACTGTGTAAATGTACCACAGTTTCCTTATCCATTTTTCTGTTAAGGAACATCTGGCATCTGGGTTGTTTCCAGGTTCTGGCTATTACGAATAATGCTGCTATGAACATAGTTGAGCAAGTGTCTTTGTGGTAGGATGGAGCATTCTTTGGCTATATGCCCAAGGGGGCATATACCTGGATCTTGTGGTAGATTGAGTCCCAATTTTGGGGAGAAACTGCCATATTGATTTCCAAAGAGACTGTAGAAGTTTGCACTTCCACCAGCAATGGAGGAGTGGGTGTTCCCTTTGGTCCACATCCTCACCAGCATGAACTGTCACTTGTGACTAATCTTTAAACTCTTAAAGCTCACTTTCCTGAACATACTTCCTCTAACAAGGCCACATTTCCTGAATCCACTGAATCCGTGCTACCTACTGGGTACTAACATCCAAATGCCCAAGACTATGGAGTATTTCATTCCCTATAGAGGCTTTATATTTCTGTCATTTGTTCATTTTTAAATTAAGTTTTATATAAAAATATGAGACCTTAAAATTATTAAAAACAAATATGCTTTTTTCACTATGTATTCTTGGCAGCATTGGTGAAACTGGCAACCAACCAATTGGTAGTCAGTGTGTGGATTTCTTTCTGGGCTCGACTCTGTTCCATGGGACTATATGTCTTTTATTTTGCCAGCATTATATATAAAGGTGTATTGATTACAGTGATAAGGTTGTATGATGTATCACTTTTGTTCTTTTATTATTATTTTTTAAAAATTGTTTATTTATTTATTATGTACACAGTGTTCTGTCTGCCTGTATGCCGGCAGGCCAGAAGAGACCACCAGATCTCATTACAGATGATCGTGAGCCACCATGTGGTTGCTAGGAATTGAACTCAGGACCTTTAGAAGAGCAGTGTTCTTACCATTGAACCATCTCTCCAAACTACCCCCCCTTTAAATTTTATATGTATTGGTCTTTGCTTGCTTGTATATCTATGTGCCATGTGTATACCTGGTACTTAAGGAAGTTGGAAAAGAGTACCAGATTCCCTGGAAGTGGAGTTACAGAAGGTTGTGAGCCACCCTATGGATGCCAGGGAACCAAACCCTCATCCTCTTGAAGAGGAGCCAGTGCTCTTAACCATTGAGCCACCTCTCCAGTCCACCTTTGTTCTTCTTGTTCAAGATTACTTGATATCTTGACTGGACAGTATTTTGTGAATGTATATGAAATTTGTGGGTTTTTTTCCTATTTTTGTAAAAAATCCCAGCGATAGCTTTATAGGGATTGCACTGAACCTATAGACAAATAACTTGTGTAGCAGGACTCAGCCATGACAAGCTCAAGGTAAGCCAGAGTCTCAGTTTGCCCTAAGGCATAACCTAGTTCTAAGAAAGACCCCAAACTGAGACCACCAATGCTCCACCCAGGGACAGATGACCCTTAGCCCAGCACACACCCATCGTCTTTTCACCAAGGAGGAAGTTCCTAGCATTCCAACCGTTGTAGAGAGAGGATCGCCTACCAGCAAACACCTGTCTCTTTTCACCAGGACACCCCCTAGACAAATGTTAGCCAATCAGGGGTCCTGAACCTTAGAAATCCTTCACCCCACCAGGTGATGGTGGCGCACGCCTTTATTTTCAGCACTCGGGAGGCAGAGGCAGGCAGATCTCTGTGAGTTCGAGACCAACCTGGTCTACAGAGCTAGTTCCAGGACAGGCTCCAAAGCCACAGAGAAACACTGTCTCGAAAAACCATAAAAAAAAAAAAGAAATCCTTCACCCCTACATTTTCTACTATAAAAACTCAACCTCAACTGAGCTTGCAACTCTCCAATCACTCCAATACATTGGACACATGGAGAGTCTGAGTTTGCAAACTTGTGTAAAAAGCTCTTTGCTTTTACATACAGGACTTGGTCTTCTAGTTGGTTTTGGGGGGACTCTGTGATCCAAGCATAATAGGTAGTAAAATGTTTTAGCAAAAGTAATTCTTCTATTCTATTAAATGTAGACTCTTTTTCCATTTAGGCCTTCAATTTTTTTCATAAACTGGGTGTGAAGGTATATACCTATAATTTCAACACTTGAGAGGCAGAGTTATGAGAATTGCCACATGTTTGAGGTCAACCTGGTCTATATGTAGTGAGTTCTAGACCAGCAAAGGATTTAAAGTAAGACCATCTTTCCAAAATAAATAAATAA
>NW_004949155.1:2044518-2049302 GCF_000317375.1 Microtus ochrogaster
GAGACAGGGTTTCTCTGTGTCTTTGGAGCCTGTCCTGGAACTAGCTCTGTAGACCAGGCTGGTCTCGAACTCACAGAGATCCGCCTGCCTCTGTCTCCCGAGTGCTGGGATTAAAGGCGTGCGCCACCATCGCCCGGCACATTAATATTTTATATATATAGATCTACATGTCTTTGGTTAAATTTATTTCTAACTATCTTCACTGCTGTAAATGAGATGCTTTTGTGAAATCCTTCATAGAGTCTTTCCTGTCAGGGTGTAGATTTATTACTGATTTTTGCACATTGACTTTGTGTCCTGCAGTTTTACTGTATTTATCAGCTCTGACAGCTTCTGCTTGAGGCTTTCGAGTTTTCTGAGAAATTATAAGATGATGTTATCTGGAAACCAAGAAAATTTAACTTTCTCCTTTCCATCTGGGCTAACTTGGCATATTTTCCTCTTGTGTAACTGCTCTGGGCAGGACTTTAAATATTGGTTGACTGGAAGTGATGAGACTCGTCTTTTCTTCTCTCTGCTTTTAGAGGAGACATGGCATTGTCAGCTTTTCCTTAATGTGCATTCTACGGTGTCATTCGTGTTTGGTCATGCAAGGTCTCTGTTGTGCTGTGCCTAGCTTGTTGAGAAGTTTATAGTGAAAGTGTTTTGAACTTGGACAAATATCTTTTTTGCATCTATTTTTTGAAATGGTCATATATTTTTGTTCTCATTCTGTTAATATACTGTATCATTTTCTTAGATTTGCAGATTTTGAACCATCTCTGTATGCTTGAGATAAACCCCACTTGAGCATGAATGATCCCCTTAACGTGCTATGGAATTCACTTTGTTGTGTTAATTGTTGAGAATTTTTTCCCTTTGCAATTGCGTTAAGTCCATTTTCAATCTCTTTGTGCCTCTGGATCTAAACTGAAACTGTTGTAAACAGCATATATTAATACTTTGATTATATTATTTAATCCATTCTCTTAATTCCTGCTTTTGATTGGAGAGTGTAATCTTTTTTACAACAATTTCTAATTAAGAAAAAATGATACCCTCCATTTTGCTTTTTGTTTTCTATGTATGCTCTGCCTTGTTTTGTTTGTTTGTTTGGCTTTTGTTCTCTCTCTTTGTTTTTTTGGTTTTTTTTTTTGTTTGTTTTTCGAGACAGGGTTTTTCTGTAGCTTTAGAGCCTGTCCTGGAACTAGCTCTGTAGACCAGGCTGGTCTCGAACTCACAGAGATCCACTTGCCTCTGCCTCCCGAGTGCTGAGATTAAAGGCGTCTTTTTCATTTTTTTAAAAAAGAAAAGAAGCTACCTTTTTTCATTTTACATACCATTTCTAGTTCCTACTCCCTCCCCTCCTCCCATTCACTCCACCCACACCGCCCCCCCCCCATCCTCAGAGAGGCTCAGGCACATTGCTTTGGGGAAGGTCCAAGGACCTCCCTACTATATCTAGTCTGAGCAACGTATCCATTCAAAGAGCATAGGTTCCCAAAAAGCCAGTACAAGCAGTAGGTGTTAGGAAAAATTTCTCTGCTGGTGGTCCCGGGTGGCCGGAGGCATGACAGGGGAGAGAGAGAGAGAGCACACACATAAAACCCAAACCACCTCTTCCCCCCCAACCCCATAGTCTGGGGGGAGTGGTCCTGACTCTATGGGGGTGGTCAGCACTTGGCAGGCTGGGAGTTGGAGTTCAAGCCAGGGCAACTGCCAGGCCAGGGCCTTCCAATCATCCCAGACTTCTTCGATATAGGGGTGTTAGAGGGCTGGGGTGATGCCCCCAGCTTAATATTACATTCCAGACTCTTTTGATATAGGGGTGTGACAAGGAGCTGAGGTGATATTTATAACCAAACATCCCAAAATGGATGCCAGGAACTGGGGTGACGCTTCCAATCATCCCAGACTCTTTGGATATAGGCGTGTCACTTTTGACCAAACAGTAGGGACAAATCCTGGTGCCATTGCCAGTTGTTACTATTTCTTTTCATTTCAGCCTCCAGAACTCACTTTAGATTTTTTTTAATGGGGGAGGGGTGGGGAAGCTCTAGTGATGATGAATTTCCTTAGCTTTTCTTTCTGCAGGGTTTCTCTGTGAAACAGTCCTGGCTGTTCTGGAACTCGCTCAATAGACTGGGCTGGATTCAAACTCTGCCTCTCCAGAGCTGGGATTAAAGGCATGCACCATTACTGCCCAGATTTTTACCCCCATGTTTCAGCTTTTATTACCCAAGAATGTCTTAAGTTTTCATTTATTTTTGAAAAATTAATTTTGGTTAATATATTTGGGATTTGATAGTTTTTTTCTCTATTTGAAATTTAAAGAAAATATTTATTAAAGATGGAAAAAACAATTACTAAAAGACCAATTTTCTCAGAAAACTGTAGAGACACAATACATTTCTTCTATCATGCCAAAATATGGGTTAGCCACAACCACTATGACACAAGCCAAGTTCTTATTCTTCAAGAATATGAATGAAGAAAGAAAATCACCAAAAGAACAAGATAGATAACTAAAAAAAATGGTTTCCTTACCTCATTCCTAAAAGGAGATCAAATGGATGTGTGTGTTTGGTTTTCAAAATAAGCTGAGCATCTGGGACCAGGAATTGGAGCATTTCATCATATGACATTTCATCATATGACATTCACACATTAAAATATGTGGGGTGTCAGGAATAGGATTAGGATTCTTTAAAAACAGCCTTGTTAATGAGACAGTAAGGCATTATACAGCAAATGTCTAGGTTATTTATCACTAACTATAAGGTAATAATTTTAAAAATGATAAAAGCAAGACAAATGAGTTCCAGCGCCTTCTATTTTCTCTGCTAAAATCAACAAGAAACACAAACACCAATTTGGTTGTACATCAACACTTTCAAAGTACATCACCTATACAAGTGGACCAAGAGCAGAAATTCAAGCATTAACGAGCATCAGCCCCTTTGCACAGCTTTCTAGGGCTAACGAAGAGAAGCCACATTAAAATCATTTGACACCGAGCAAAGTCCCAGAAGTCTTTTCCAGGTACTTTAAGAAATTGTGAGGATTTCATAATAAAACAAATCTTTTCTCATCTTGAGGTTTATAGGCCAACATTGCTCCAATATTTACAAGTAATTTTAGTAGATATGCCCCCATGTCCAAGATGGACATCTCAGGATGGGCGATCTATATACTGTGTGTTTTTGACACTCATATTTTATAGAGTGCTTGAGGACTAAGCAGTACATTAAAATTCCCTTTTGCCCACACAGCTTTGCTGGCAAATGCTCATAGCAATGAGTCATCGGTCTGGTTAGAGGTGTTTGGCTTTTGTTACCCCATCAGTACTGGATCCTCACTGAGACTCCTCAGAAATCTTGGTGTTGCCCAGATTCACGGAGCTCCTGTGGCTATGCTTCTAATACAACCCCCCACCCCCCATCGTCAATGCCATTGCTGGGTATCACTGTGTGATGGTTGGTTGGTGAAGGGTGGGGCCAATTCTCCCACTTCAAGTGAAAGGTGAGGCCAGCACAGCATGGCCCTCGGGCAGCAACATAGCTTCAGGAGGCAGCCCAGACCACAGACATCCTCATGGCTTTTGGTGGTAATAGGGACTATGAACATAAACCTAGATCCCACCTGCAGTAGGGCCTGAGACCGAGACTAGGCCCTCACTGGCAGCTTGGCCCGGACATCACATGGCCTCAGGTGGCAGTAAGACCACTCACAAAGCTGTTGGCCCTCCAGTTCTTCCTCTCTCCACAGCACATGAACCATTTTGCTTCTCTGTCCCATTTCTCCACCACATAATCATCAGAGTGGTGCCTGTCCAGCCCTTACCATGGGGCCTCTGGTCGTCTTCTGCCTTAATTTTATTTCATTTTAATGTGCTTTAGTGTAATCTCTGATTTTATCTTACTTGGAATTTATTAAGATTCATGGGTAGATATGTTCATGTCTTTGATCAAAATTGGAACATTTTGACATTATTCTTTCTTTCTATTTTTGTTATTGAGACAGTTTCATGTAGCCCAGACTGGCTTTGAACTCATTATACAGTCCAAGTTGTCCTTGAACATCTTGACCCTCCTGCCTTCACCTTCCTAGTACTGGGATTAAAGGTGTAAGACGTGCTTAGAGCTTCCGTCACCATTTTTTCAAGGATCTTTCCACTTCATTTTCTTTGCCTTTTGTGATTTTTATAATGTGCTTGTCTGCAAAGTAAGTGATGTGTTACAGAGTTCACAGATTCTATTAAGTGTGTTTCCTCTCTCTTCTTTTTGGTTTTTCGAGACAGGGTTTCTCTGTAGCTTTGGAGCCTGACCTGAAACTCACTCTGTAGACCAGGCTGGCCTCAAACTCTCAGCACTTGGGATTAAAGGCATGCGCCACCACTGCCCGGTTTGTATCATTTTCTAAACTGCACTATTAGGGTAGTGCAGTGTCAGACAAGGTTATACTAGAAGACAAGGAGAGAGACATTTTGTCTTACAGATAATTGAGTTGTGGAGTTATCTGAAATACATGCTTACATACAATTAAAAGTAAAAACTCAGTCTAACCAATTTGAGTTTATTATTCTATAGCAACCTTGTCTCATGAGGTTCCTTCCCTTCTGCTCAGGAACATTTTCTGTGATACACTTAGAGAAGGCCTTTCAGGTTTGAAAGGGATTAGAGAAATGACTGTCAGTTTAAGTATCTGTCTCTTCCAATCGTATTTTTTTAATTTATTTATTTATTATGTATACAATATTCTGTCTATATGTATGCCTGAAGAGGCCACCAGATCTCATTACAGAT
>NW_004949155.1:2049402-2052646 GCF_000317375.1 Microtus ochrogaster
GAGCAGGCAATGCTCTTAACCACTGAGCCATCTCTCCAGCCCTCTTCCAGTCGTAATTAAGTGTTCTTTTTGCTGTTTTTTTTTTTTTATCAGAATGGACTGAAACTCATAGAGATCTGCTTGCCTCTGTCTCCCAAGTTCTGGGATTAAAGGCTGGCATTTATTAGGTAGCTATGGACTAGAGTTTCAGAGACTGGTAAAACTGAACTCAAAATCCATGCTTTACAGATGAGGATGGCATGAAATAAGACCTTGAAGATGTTAAGAGTCTTTGAGACTAAAGCAAGAAATCTCTGACAGTGATATTTTAAGCCTTGAAAAAAAATATCAGAGAGAGAGATTGAGTTTTTGTATGATTTTTGGACAAAGGTAAAAGCATAGGGCCTTCCCACACATGTTAAGAGTGTTAAAACTAGAATAAACTTTTACAGTCATTCCAAAACACTTAAAAAAAAACCAATAACGTAACAGACTCTGATTGCTCAGGTGTCTTAACCAAAATCACACAGCTCTTCAGCTGCAAAACCAGGTCAAACTAGAAACCCAGCTCTTATTTCGCGCTTTAGTAGTTCTTTTTAACACCATGGTCCTATGTACTTTTAGTATCCGTTTATTATTAATGTACAGGACTTCTTTGCTTTGCACTGCCACTCTGAAGACTTAATGATCATATTCCCAGGTCAGCTCCACCTTTCAAACCTATTAATTCCCTTTATATGGGAAACGCAGTAATTGTCTATTATTTGTGTCTCTTCTCAGTAGCATATTCACGTATGAATATGAGAGCCAGTAATCCCTGTTTGAGGGACAGAATCTAAACTATATAATGTGGCTACCTATATAGACTAAACTCATCATTAGATTCCTTGCCTTTTTTGTTATCAGAGTTGTAATAACTCTGCTGTAATTATTTTTGCAGTATTTCTTTTTGGAAGGGCAGGGTCTAGCTGCCCAGGCTACCTTCAAGCTCATTATAAAGCCAAGGACCCTCTAGCCTTATACCCTGAGTTCTGGGATGATAGGCATGAGCTTCCATGCTCCACGTATGCAGTGCTGGAGACTGGCCCTAGGACTCCATGCCAGGCAAGCACTCTATAAACTGAGCTACACTCCCAGCCCCTTTGCAGCATCTCTGTAGACTGATAACCACCTCTCAAGTGCTCTCCACACCACCTTCTAATAGATTCGGCCCTTCCAGTTCTTCCTTACTGGCTCCCCTTCCCTTCTTGATTTGACTTGGTAATGTTAAAATGTTTCAGCCAGAGAAGCGGCCAGTTCTCTGGATTTGAGCCAACAGTGGAAAACTTTCCTTCAGCCTTACTTCCTTCTTTATTTGGAAACAGGCCAGGTCCTCCCAATGGTCTTTCTTTGTAGTTGCACACAAACTCTAAGATAAGATCAGCGCTGTTAAGTGAAGTATTTGAAGACTGGAACACTGAATAGATTGCAGGCTCTTCTAAAGTCCACAAATTCCTTGCGGATAAAAAAAAATCAGAGTGAAAATAGCATGCATAAATTTGAAAAATAATGACAAAAACTATCCCTCCTTAATTCCCCATTTAACCCACTGAACATTGTTGGCCAGTTGTTGAGTTTTCATTCCTGCCTTGCCCCTCCCCACCTCCCTTCCTTATTGAAGGCTACTTGGAGTACAACCTTTGAGCTTTGGTGTTTCCGTGCCTCCAGTATATACCACTGTAATGTAGCCATAAAAGTAGGGGTGTATATTTTTCTCAGCACTCAGAGAAAGAATTAACATGTCTTTTGAGAGAAAATGCCTTTAATATGCTATTAAGAAAAAAAAATCCAAGCCGGGCGGTGGTGGCGCACGCCTTTAATCCCAGCACTCGGGAGGCAGAGGCAGGCGGATCTCTGTGAGTTTGAGACCAGCCTGGTCTACAGAGCTAAGTTCCAGGACAGGAACCAAAAAGCTACGGAGAAACCCTGTCTCGAAACCCCCCCCCAAAAAAAAAATCCAGTTTTTTTTTCCGAGTCTAGTGAAATAGAGAAACATCAGTAGGTTTTACAGTAAGAAAGGGCAACTTCCAGGTAAATGGGACTGTTACAGCTGAAGGTGCATCCTTTAGGTATTAAGAATGAGTTTGGACGTAGCATTCCAAACTGAGGAAGATCCTCCTCTGGAGGCTGAGGTCCTCATCAGCGGCAGTAATTGTCTTCTTTTATGTCTTTGGAAAGTGACCTGATATTCATAGCACAGTTCATTTTCCAAATCAGTAAGATGGGGTGATTGATACCTTCCTCATAAGTGTGTTGTAAGGAATATACTTTCAAGAGGTCAGGTCAGAAGTGGAAGGTTTTCCCTTAAATCTTTCAGCACTAATTGATGTATCCTCAGCAGAAGCCTTGAACTATAAGCTCCTTTTCTGACATTTTCTTAAGGACTGGGAAGACACAGTTCTTATTTTCAACTCCCAAATAGGTTAATTGTGAGACCTTGTCTTAAAACCGGAGTTTTTTTCTTTGGCCACTTTGATATGTAAACAGTGCACCATGCCAACACAAAAGCGTCAGCCACCCTACTCACTGTAGCACCGTTTGAAAACCCAGATTGTGTCCTTCTAAGTGGTGAACCACAGCTCTTTGAGAGCGCAGGGCAGTTTATTCTGTGTGGTGACGATCTGCCTTGCTATCGACTCAATTAAATTGGCCTGTGTTCTTCTAGTCTGATTTTATTGTTCTGACAAGATTTGAAATGGTTACATCTCCCAAGTTCTATGATTAGGTATTTGATGGCAGGTGAGTATTATCTGAGGGGAAAAGTGATCTTCGTTTTATTAGCCAGTGGCAATAGATTTGTAATAACCTCCTGATGCTGTCTTACAAAGTTAGCTTGTTAGGAAGACTGGGCGTTTTGAATTACTGCTTGAAAAGGTATCTAGAGAGAAATGTCTGCTTACTTTACTTCTATTCCCTAAAAAGGACCACAAAGACGCTCAGAATCAAATAACAAACACAAGAGCATATGTGTACATGTGCCTCTGGGCAGGACTGTGTTTTAAAATCTGTTCACAAGCAAGTTTCTGAAATTGTGAAGAAAGTTGCAAGGGCTCGTGAGTCTAGACTTTAAGTAGCAAAACTTATCACTGAGCTTCCTGCCCAGGCCCACATAGAACAGCGTAGAATAGGAATTATCTGGGAATAGTTTCTGAACATTAGAGACTTCTAAAATCTCTGCAACTCATTGTGTGTCCACTTATTTGGAATTCTGGCCGGGCGGTGGTGG
>NW_004949155.1:2052786-2053510 GCF_000317375.1 Microtus ochrogaster
AAAAAAAAAAAAAAAAAAAAGAGTTACATCCAATCTCAATTGCCCTGCTGTTATCTTAGAGGCCAGAGAGACACTGCAATGGGAAGGGTGCTTCTGTTTCCTGCTCTTGTTTCATTCGGAGACTATGACTTGCTGTATCTCAATTGGCTGAAATCCACGGACAGCGGATGGAGTGGTGAAAAACGTGTTAGGCAGCTCCCCAGGGCTGATGGAGCCAGAGTCACTTTGCACGGAACTTCCACTGTTCTCAAACTGGGAGATTTTCTTTTTGATCATCTTCCTCTCCTTGGCTCTGCGATTCTGAAACCAGATTTTCACCTGAAACACAAAATGCTTTATGCTTATTGGGGACTGCTCTGACTGGTCAAACACAGTGACTGCTAGTCTTACAAGGCCCCTTCCTGAGCATCCCCTCATTTGAGTCTCATGGTAACCTTGTGAAGTATACCCATTTTACAGGTTCTAAAAAGCTGTGGCGCAGAGAGGGCAGGTGCTTTGCAGGAAATGAGACTGAAATCATCAAATCTAGGTCTACCAACTCTGAGCGCAAAACTCCCTTGCATCCTCTGTCACACAAGTAGAAATAATTAGATAAAGATAGCAAGGACTGCTGATGAGAAAGAACAATTTAAATAGCAAAGGTGATTATAGTCAGTCATTAAGAGAAACTTTCTTATATTAAAAAGTTAGCGCCGGGCGGTGGTGGCACACGCCTTTAATCCCA
>NW_004949155.1:2053610-2069587 GCF_000317375.1 Microtus ochrogaster
GTTCGAGACCAGCCTGGTCTACAAGAGCTAGTTCCAGGACAGGCTCCAAAACCACAGAGAAACCCTGTCTCAAAAAACCAAAAAAAAAAAAAAGTTAGCAACACCTAGACCTGAATGAGCAGGGTCATGAAATACCATCTATTTCTTGTTGGAAATCAGCACCAGAGTGGTGTTAATGTGCCTACGCATGGGATGGAATGCAAATGGCAAGAGATAAGGCTGTGTATTAATGGACTTTACCTTTTTCTATAGACTTCTATGATTCTAGCATCACTTTTGGACTTGAGGGGAAAATTACCAGGTGCTCATGTAATTACAAAATCCGAATGAGTGGAAACTGCTGACCTTTGCTGTAACTTGATCTTCATTGAGTACTCACAGTTAACTGAATTCAAGGCAGACATCATAACATCATACAGCCCAAAGAAGATTGCGTTCCTTATCTTGAATGGCAGAAAAGCTCCATCCATGGAGTTGCACTAGTGTGCAGTTCCTCTTGTAGTTTGTTTGACTGATAGGGAGCGGACAGTGGCCAGAGTTGTGAAATTTTCACTTCTCCCACTCAGTACTACTCGAGAGATCAGATCAAGGTTTGACTTGATTGTTGAACTGTATTGGAATTAAAATCTCTTTGCATCTCTCCACTCCATCTCTTATTCCCAGGCCCACATGATACCCACCCGTTCGATAGTTAATCAACCCAAAGGCCAATGAAACAACATAGGCTGAGTGTGGGTTTAGCGGTGCTTGAGGAAAGCATATGTCCTCTATTTTGCTATTTCCTCCAAACCCTAGACAATTGAAATGACTACATGGGATATGTTTCATAATACCTGTCTCTCAGAAAGGCCCAGGTTAACTGCCAGCTCTGACTTCCTCCGGATGGTGATGTATCTATTGCAGTGAAATTCCTTTTCCAGCTCCAGCCTTTGATGATCAGTGTAAACCACACGATACTTTTCTTTTGTTCTGGTTTTCCCTGTTGGGGGAGAAAGCATGGCATTTCATCTTATTCTCCTCCTTTGGAGATTATTTGGGTTGAAGGAACCAGTTACTCTTCTTACTTTCACTTTTTACTTTAAATTTTAAAGCCAATGTATTTTAAAATCCAATATGTCATGTCTATTTCTCCATTAAATGCATTATTATCTGTGGCCATGATATTTATATCTAATCATTCTAACACACACACACACACACACACACACACACACACACACATATATATGAAACAAATATCTTTTTAATGTTTCTCCTGAAATGATCAGTCAGATTATAGCTACTCTATTGGCCCACTGCTATATCAAAACATTTAAAATAAACACTCAACCCATGAATTTCATTCCATTTCCATCCACATATAACAACTGAATGAATAGCAATGGCAACACCCACCATGAATTACATTTTAGGCAGTTCTTTCATGACTGTTTCCCATTAAGCACCTTACCTACTCTGTTGAATTATGCAGAAAATGTATTATCCCCATTGTATCAATAAGGAACCCAAGGTTCAGTATACGTAAGTGAATTTGTGCTGGTCAGCTTAGGAGTATAGACCCAAGCATGTACCTTTGATGCCCAGTTCAGTATGCTAGATTTATTCCCAGTTTAAACCTGTTGGAAAGTGTAATTCCAAGTGTGGCAAACTATTCTGGAATCCTGAAGTAGTTACATGTGCTACCTAGAAAGAATTTGTATAGTTTGAAAAGAAAATATTCATTGCTATTTAGCAAATTGTTTCAAAATAGCTCCTATTATTTGTTACAAAAAGTAATAGCTTTCCTGTAGGAGTCTTAAGGCATTTTTATCTCCAAGTGGCTAGTGAATGGGTGAAGGAGGACATGTTGACTTAAGCAGACTGAAGTGAGCATTGCACGTGCTTTGAAAGGATATCCAAACATTTGGCTTGTGTTACAACATTGAGCTAATTTCTCATGCTCTCCTTCAAATGGAGTTTTATTCCTCCTTTCAAATTTTTCAAAGGTGATTAGGAAGTTTCCCTTTCTTTTCAGTTTCTCTAACCCCCTCTAGGATCGTGCTCTTTTTCTCTGTGGCTTTTAGAAACTTCTTCTGATCTTCTTTGGTTGTTTTTGATGTGAGATTTTGGGGGGCGACCTGTAGGACAAAGACTTCTTTAAAGTGGGTCCCTAAACTCCATTGAGGTGTTAAGATGCAGCACAGGCCTAACAAAGGAGCTACATAGCATGGATCCTATCCTGAACCCTCTTTACATTCAGGAACATCAACCAATTGGCTTGGAATTTACAAGCCCTAAACAAATGTCAGACACCCTTTCATCTCCAGGAAGGGGGGGGGCATGGATGCAGAAACAGATCTAGCTTAGGATTCAACTAAATGGCTCAATATGTGCTACTTAATGAAATGAAAATTCCCTCCCTTGAAATGATGGGTCCCAGCCAATTAACTTGCCTCACGGCCCCAACCTTTGAGCAGGATTTCTGAATCCATAGAGAAACATAGGAAACCAGGGATCTGACTTTGGCATATTCCAAAGACAGAATGTATGCTGAAGGATGAAAAAGGAAAACCTGAGTTCTAATGTTTTCAGAACCTCAAATTTTAGGATTAAAATCTAATTTTGAGGAGATATTCCCTAAAACCCTTCCTGATCAAAAAGGGACTGAGTTTAAATTTTAACTTGAAGCAGAGAGGTTAAAATTCAACTTGTGTGTGTCTGTGTCTTCAGTTCAGTCAATTAATCAGTAAATATAACCAGACTTCAAGAACTCTGGAAAGGTTGTGGTCCTTCCCCACCCCCATTGGTCATAAATTCCCCTCTTGCAGTTTCTTCTGAGGACAATAAAAGTCAAGACCAGGCCTCTTTATTTGCCATGAAAATGCTCACCCTTTCCGGCAATATAACCTCCAAAGAAAGGAGCGATGAGAAGGGCCTAGATGCATATCAAAGCTAAACAAGTTTTAAAAGGGGTCTGTAGCCCCAGTCTGATAGATAAGACCTAAACCCCCAAGAAGACAGGGGAGTGTACTACCTGCACAGTTTACAAAGAGAAACAAATAGATATTTCCTGCAACTCCTCTTGGGCTGCCTTCTCAGAACCCCCATTGCCTCTTCCCCTGATATGAGTGCAGGGATTTGGACACTTTCTGGTAGAGGATAATGGCCACGTCTCCGTAACTAAAGCCGAACACAAAGAAAGCATGAAGAGTACTTGTTTTTTATTGTTTACATTCCTGTTTTTTCCAGAGACAATGACATTTTGAGAGCAGAGAATTTCCTTCTCAGCCAATATTGAGAGTTGATTTAGGGATGAAAAAAGGCGAAGATTTATTTGAAGAGCTATTTCCATTTCCCTAAAGGAAGAATTTCATTACTTCTTCTACAAAGATAGGAACAAACACTTCCATAGTTCATAGTGCTCCTTCCCAGCGCCCAGGAGACAGCACCCTCACACTTCATAAGGCAATGTCACCACATGTGATGACTTACTATCACCATAAGTGTGTTTGAAACTGTGCTCAGTGGAGAGACTCTGAGTAGTCAAAGTGCTATAGGCAGAAGAGTCCTCATGAAGCATTAGTTAGGATCATGATGGAAAGCCAGTTTTCTTAGAAAGGCTGTACCACCATGATGACTGTTTACCTAATGGCAATCCTTTATGCTTTTAACTAAAAATCACATCCAAATTCATTTAAGAAATTCACCGACAAAATATGAAAAGCCAAGGAAGACAATGGTAAGCTTCAGGGATTATTAAGCAACTCAGTTTGTGAAGTGTCCTAATTGAATGGAACTTTGAATTTTTATAAGAATCAAACTTACTTCCCTTTTGTAAACAGGGCAGTGTCTTTCCAGCTCTGCTTAGGATGGTGCTTGACCAACGTTCATACAGGCTCATAGTTCTGTACTAAAGAAAATGAAAAAAAAAAACCCAACAAACCCGACTTGTTCTTATGCACTGGGCATTGTTTAAAATATGAGCCTGTATGAAAATGTTGACATTCATAGAAACTTTTGGATAAGATTTTGTAGAAGCTCTGAAAAGACATGTGTTTGGAATAGAATACTAAGAAAAACTATAATCATCTGGAAGGCAGTAATTTATTCTCCATGTCAATCTCCTCGCTTTCATTAGGAATCTAGCTGTAATGAATGCTCCCCCCACTTTAACTAAAGTCTCTTTCAATTATCTTCATTAATGTACAAACCTGTCATTGGATTGCCTTAACCAAGGGAAGGGCTATTTCCAGTTTGCTGACCATAGATCTTTCCTCTCAGCCCTAAACCACATGTTCTGCAATGCTCCAAGGTGAGCAGAAAGCTTCAGGAGATCTGACTCATTCAGCCATTCATTTTACAAACACTTAACCCCTGCTCTGTTTGCTAATCATGTAAAGGGGTACATTTTGGTCCAGAGAGTCCAATGGGGTGATGCCACTTATTTTTGTGGAGTTTATGGCCTGATATCATGAAAGAGACTCAGTGAATCTAGAATCCCAGACTATGCAAAGCATTACTTATGTGTGTACTGTGCTGTGCTCTCATGCATATTCATCATCTTTTAAAATTGTTGATAAATAACAACCTGAGCTACGAGAATATAGCAAACCTATAGCTTCTAAGGAGTTCAAATGAAATAGTTGGTTAACCAAGTCCGAGCAGTTGCAAGATCATTCTCAGTGTTCACCTTCTAAACAACACAGAAGAGAAAACCCCGCAGATGGCATAAGTCAGGTTTGAGGGTTTAACAGATGAAGGTACACAGACTAAGGAGGCTCCTTCTCAACTTCTCTTGGCATCAGAATTATCCAAAGAAAGCTCTGAGATATATATCAGATGAAAGGTTTAAACTCTTGTGTTTTACCTTTATCAGCAGAAAATTCATCACAACATAATTTTCCTATCATGTCTCTTTCTCCTCATCGTTTTTTATTAAAAGCAACAAGCCAGTGGCATCCTTCCCTTAACGTGTTGCAAAGTATGTCTTTTTAAAAAAATGTGTATTTTGCTTATTGTTAGGTTTTAATGAATGGATGTTAATTTTATCCCCAAGATTAGATATAACAGCAGCTCTAGGGATGGATGCCCTCCCCTAACCTCATTTTTGAAAGTGATATGACTCACCCTTGTTTTCTTTTTAATGCTGTCTACCACCACAGGCCTTTAAGCAAGCTTGTAAGTGTTACTTTTAACCCTAATAATGAAACTGGAGCTTCCTCTTTCTGGCTGAAAATTCTCCTAGAGGTGGGGCATGGTACCTTCCTATCCTCACACCTTTGCTTTTTGGAAGAGAGAGAAGAGAAAACACGGGATTATGAACAACATAATTACTGTGGACAAATGCTATTGACATATGTTTGCTTCTCCAGAGGGGATGAATGTGATAGTCAAACGTCACTATTTTTTATAATAACGAAGCAAGTATTAGAATAATAAGAAAGTGATAAGAGAACAACCACAGCTGAAAACAAGAGAGTCACCCCATCCCTGTCCAAAGTTAAAGCTAAGGATCCTTCACTTTCTCTATGCACCTCTCCAACAACTCCCCGCTCCCAGTGGTTGCCCATGAGGGCTTGCTGGGCAGCGACATTAGACCTTAAACTGGCATCTTTATGCTATCTTGTGTGTTGTCGCTGTCGCAGACTTGCATTCTGCCTCTGCAGTTCGTGGACACCTGCTGGAATAGCAATGAGGGCTTTAGGTACTTATTGGGGGATAATGCTGGTTGTACCTTGGCAGGTGTGAGTGTTGTGTCATATGAAATGACAGCTCAGTGCTGTAACCTCGCTGCCTCAACGCTTCCCTCGGCGCAAAGGGACGTTGGAAAGTGATAGGTTTCAGACATTGCTAATTTGGGCTAAGGAAGCTGCAGTTTCCTTGAGAGTCCTATAACGGAGACGCTTTGCTTTGGAAGGCTTCATCGACAAGGGTCGTCGGTTGCCAGTTAAGCACCTACTAAGTTGAGCATCACCAGTTTTTGGCAAGTCTGCACACCAGGGTGGGGAAAGATTTGAAGAAAGAACAGACCAGCATCGTAACAGCTTCAGCTCTCGTCCCCTCCACCCCGCCCCGTCCATCACATGTGCATCTGTTTTCCCATCTGGGCAACGACAGGGTTGGATCCCGATCCTTATGGTTCATCAGGAACCCATGTGCTCACGCCTTTGACTGATCCAGAAAGGGTAAATAAAACCAAACCAAACCAACCAAAAACCCCAACTATCCGGAAGAGAGGTTTCGTCTCAAGCACTGCTTTTGGCCGGCTTTGAACCTAGGTGCAAAGGCGGGAAGTACTTATCCTGCCAACCGGCTACGCTGTGGGCTGCTTAACAGAACTCTCCTGGAGGGCGGGGGTAGTGAAGAGTAAGAGGGCAGGCAGGCGGACCAAGAGTAAAGCCGGGAGGAAAGGATCGGTGCAGGGATAGATCACTTACCGGTCACCTGCACAGTCTTGCGCATCCACGCGTAGGGGCTGTGGCGGCTCCTGCTGGGAGAACTGGCACCAGCGGTGCCCGAGTCGATGGAGGCCAGTGACTCGCTGGCCGGGGCTGGCAGGCTACCACCGTTGCTTGCGCCACTGGTGGGGCCCAGATTGCTGTAGTCTGGTGAGCCGAAAACCGGAGAGCTCGAGGTCATGTCGTTAATGGGCACTGTGCCCATCGTACTGGACGGCCCAGGGTATGTACTCCAGTCTTCCCTGGGCGGACTATAGGGTGAGCTCCAGGCTCCCAGCGACGGCCCATGAGGATCCATGTTAGACATATGAGGGTACCCCATGTAGTGTGGATAAGCTGGGGCCGTAGTGAAGTTGGAGGCAGGCAGCGGACTACCACTACCCCCAGAGGTACCCACCCCGGCTGTGCTGCCTCCTCCAGGGCTCCTGAGAGTGCCTGGGTACATGCCCGCTTCTTTTTCCAAAAGGCAGCTTCCATACATGATGACTTGGATAGAAGAAGTTGCCCCCTAAGCCATCCTGAGGTCCCTGTAAACTTAGCGCCAACCCGAATTTGAGACGCAGGAGAGAATCAATGGGTCAGCACTAGCTGCACCACTGGCTCCTCTGTGCGTCTGGGACTAACTCTAATCTCCCTTTCTTCCCCCAGGTTTCCAGGTGACTGGTAGTGGGACGTAGGAGGGCCGCCAAAGGCTGGGCTGACGTCAAGGGGCTTCAGGCTTTACATAGCATTTGCATTCAAATGAAGGGTCATTTCGCTTCCACAGGATCTTGTTCACTTCTTCAGGCAAGACCTTCTCCGCTGTCTCCCGGTCTTTCTGTGCCTTTTTCTGAGATTCTTCTGCTTCCTTAGCACCAGTTTTGCACTTTTGGAGGCAGTTGTTACTCAAGAGATTTCTGACCAGCTCCTTTAAAAGGAGTCTGAGGCCTGCCTTTCGCTGATCTTCCCCTTCCCAGCCTGCTCTCCTGGTCTCCTCTGGTATGGGTTTTCCACTTGGCACCGACCCATCATGCCACTGGAAAGGATTTTCCCTTCTTTCACACCCACACACTCCTCAAGGAGGGGGCTTTGTTTCCATGGGCGGATATTTGTTTCACAAATATATATATTCAGTATCCACTGTGTGTCAGGAAGAGTCGTAGGAACTGGGGATACAGCACTAACAAACGTTTCTACTCTGGCTTCCTAAAGTTAGATTATAATTGAATGGAAGACTGATTTGGTTGGATGCTTAACAAACACGCACACACTAAAGAATAATGAAGCATATAGATTATGGGGGGTGTTGTTCCGCAAAGGAACAACGGGGGGGGGAACAAGTGGATAGTGCGTTGTCCGAATGTCATATTAATGTACTAGTTTGAGTGTCTCTTTCTGCATCCAAGTCAGTGCCCCAAAGGAAAGGAATTCTTGCCGTCTCAAATCCATGGCAGCTGCAGCAGACTTGCAATTTCCTTCCAAAAGGATGAACTAGGTAATCATTCTATCACTTATATCCCCAGACCCTTTCATCCATTTAAAAATAGAAGCCCCAACTGTATCTACATTACGAGACAGGGTTCACTAAGATGAAGCGTGTAACCAGCTTGCCTGCTGTATCTATTTATTCATCAGATACATTTTTGATGGCATTCTTGATCAGGTTTTTAATTCAAATAAGCTGTCCCCAATTATTTGACTCTTAGACACAAAACAGATTTTAATAGTTTGTGAGATTGGTTCCCTCACCCCCTTTTTAGCTGGTTTCTTTTCATTTAATGGTTTTGTGGAAGTTGCCACTTTCCCTGCAAAGGCTTCTAATGAACACCAACAGCTTTCTTTCCTTGCTGACTTTCTTGGTCTGTGGCCCCTGCTCTAAGCTGTGTTCTCTGCACCCCTTCTTTGTAGACTCCTCTGCGCACCCCTTCATATATCCCTCTATGTACCACCATCTCTACCACTTCTCTGCACTCATCTTTGTACTGTCTTTCTCTGCACCCCTTCTTTGTATCCCATTTTTTGCACCCCTTTGTATCCCCTTCTTCTCAACATCTCTCAGCCCTCATCTGATTGTTATTTCTCTCTCTCTCTAACTCTCTCTCTCTCTCTCTCTCTCTCTCTCTCTCTCTCTCTCTCTCTCTCTCTCTCTCTCTTTCTTTTGTCCCTACTTCTTCTTTACCTCTTCTTTGCCTTTTTTGGCTTGGTGAAGATGGTGTTCTGTTATGTGTGTTGCACATGTGTTGGAATGTGGAGGTCCTTGTTTGTGGGTTTAGCTTCAACACAATTCTCAGGTTCTTAGTTGGTTCTTGTTCAGGAGTCTGATGAATCTTCCTGTGCCATTGCTCTTTGGCTCTCTGGGCTTTTCAAGATTCTGCCGATGTCTGTATTGATTTAACTTGTACATGTGAAGGCTATGGTTACTTGAGGGAAACAGTTTTAAACCTAGTGGCATACGATTCATCTAACTTTCGGGAAACACTGTTAGTCCAAATGCAGAAATCTCTCCCATGCCCATCAAGAGCAGTTTTCTTACATTAAGCAAAGCAATTCCAAGGATGTTTCTGAAGGTCTTGCTGTCACCACTGTCATTATAGAGGTTGCAAGATCCCTTGAACTGGATACAGTGACACTTTCTCATTTTGTTCTTGCCAGCTCTCATTTGTTTTTGGTTTTTTTTTTTTAAGGCATAGAGTTTTTTTAAGTATTTTATTAATTTTTGGAGAATTTCATACAGTACACTTGGATCATATTCATCCCTCAACTTCTCCCAGATTCACCCCACCTCCTTCCTACCCACCCAACTTTGTGTTCTCTCTCTATTTGAAGATTTATTATTATTTTTAAGTGTGTGTGTTCATGTGCATTCTTTGCATGCTTGTGAGTGCAGGTGCCTGCAGAGGCCAGAGCTGACTAGACCCCTCAGGAGGTTGTAAGTCACTGGATGTGGGTTCTAGGAGTCTAACGCTGGTCCTCTGGAAGAGCAGTATATGCTCTTAACTACTCACCATCTCTCCAGTCCTCCTCCTTTAAAAAACCAAACCAAGCCAAAAATGAGTCCAGCTTATGCTGACCAATTACTCTTGGGTGTGGTGTCAATTTTTTTGGTGTTGTTCTAGGCTTTAAGTTTCTTAAATAAAGCAGCCTCTGTGGCCTTCTTGTAATGTTCAACCTAAGCTTTACCCCACAAAGAAAGTTCAGAAGTGCCCTTAATATGATAACATTTAGACATGAGTGTGCTGGTAATGCTGAAGCAGCCAGGGCAGAGCACAGGACACACAGGTTTTGGGTTTTGTTCACTTTACCGTGTCATGCCAGCTGTTGATTGGGGTACATGGGTGGCCTCCTTAATCCAAATTTCCAAAGACTTCTGGCTAGACTGGTGGTTCCACCACCTTGACTCTGGGAATTCCAGCTCCAGCTATACCAGTATCAGGGCTTAGCACTAACTAGTCTGTGAGTTGCTAATTCAGACAGTACCAAGCTGCCTATTGGTTCGATGCGGGTTGGTGCAAACCTGTTCACACTAACTTGTTGAATGGGAGCCTTTAACACAGTGAATGTACTCAAACTTTTATGCCTTTTCAGAGTAAAGCAATATGACGGAACAAACAACTCATATTATTGAATAGGAAGCACATGAAGATACAAGGCCCCAAACAAACTTGTTTTCAGGTGCACCCTCTTGTTTCAGTCTCTGGCACCAAAGGATCCTGTTTATAGTGGAAGTCAAGTGTCCCTTCCTCCAAACTCAAGGTTTTTAAGATCCTAGAAAGCTAGAATCTAGGGTTTTCCTGAGAATGCCCAGCATCCTCTCCTCCTGGGTTGCCTCAAAGCACAGAAGCCTACATTGCCTCTAAAATGGTGTCATATAATCACATAAGGCAGTTTCTCACTAGAAACAGATGTTTTTGGTCATTGTCCCCTTCTTCTCCTGCAGCCTTCCCTACTGGTCCCAGGATCTCGTGAAAGCAGTGAAAACTTCCACTCATTGTAGCGACATAGAGAAGAACAAGTATTTTATTAAGTGCTGGGTGCTGAGCTGTTTATGAATAAAGCCTCTGACCTTATTAAGCTTGGATCCTATTTTTAAACATTTATTTGTTTGTTTATTGTTTGTTTATTTGTTTTCTTTGTGTGTGTGTTGGAATGCCGAGGTCAGATGACAACTTGCAGGAGGAGTTGATCTTCTTCTGCCTTGTGAATCCTGGAGATTGAACTTTGGTTGGAAAGCTTGTCAGCAACTGAACCATCTCACTGGCCCTTAAGCTTTTATTCTAATGGGATGTTATTAGGTAATTACATTTTGTGGTATGTCAAACAGCAATAACTTTTATGAAGGAAAAGAAAGCAATAGGTGATGTGGACTGTTGAAGAGAGATGCTGCAATTTTAAATGTAGTGGTCTCCAAGAATTTCTCTTAGAAATACTATGTGCATAAATCACAAGAGTTGATAGACTATGCCGTGAGGAAAGATCTATACCAAGGGACCAAGTGGAAAGAGAATGTTTGTGCCAGCCGTGGTGGCACATGCCTTTAATCCCAGCACTCGGGAGACAGAGGCAGGTGGATCTCTGTGAGTTCGAGGCCAGCCTGGTCTACACAGCTAGTTCCAGGACAGGCTCCAAAGCTGCAGAGAAACCCTGTCTCGAACCCCCTCCCCCCCCAAAAAAAAAGAAAAAAAGAAAGAGAATGTTTGTTTTCTATTGGAGAAAGGCTTTGCGGTTAAAGACTACATGAGGTCCAAATGCTGAAGGAGGAGCAAAACTTTGTAATTAGGATTACGATTAGGTTTTTCTCTAAATGAGATACAGATATTGTGGGATTTGGAGTCAATGAATACCATGAATTGCTTTGGACATTGAATTTAAAATAAAGTATAAATTTGGCATGGAAGAACACATCTATCAGCAACTCCAGCATTTGGCAGGTAGAGGGAGGAGAATCTGGTTTTCAGTACCATCTTCAGTGACATAGTAAGTTCGAGGGCAACCTGGACTGCATGAGAGCCTCCCTCAAAACTAATGAACAAGGAAACACAAATTACCAAACACTATAAGCAGGCAAGATGGAGTTAGGAAGATCAACTAAATATTTATTGCAACTTTGTGAGTGGCAGTGGAGATGGATTCTATGTATATTTTAAAGTTGTTTCTGAGAAGAAATAAAAAGTAATTGGCCAGTAAAAGGCTAATGAAAAGTCCTGTGCAACGGAGAAGGATCGAGGCCATTCGCTCCCTCTAGGTAATGTACCTCTAGGTACTTCCCACGTTGCTCTCACTTCATCTTCACAAGAACTTCACAAATGGTTTACTGTTCCCATTTTAGAGATGAAAAGACTGAGGCTCTGAGTTATTCTTTTACTTATTCTATCCTGAGGCAAACTAGTCTACGTGGTGTTTGAAATAATACGTCAGCACAAAGAGACATGGAGGACCTTTGCAAGTCCTGTAACAGTACATGGTGGCTCATGACCGTCATCCTAGCACTTGGAAAGCTGAGGTGGAAGACTGCCACGTGGTTAGAACCAGTCTCCACAGTGAGTTTAGGCCAGTGCGGGCTACAGAAAGAGACCCTGTCTAAATAAATAAATAAATAAATAAATAAATAAATAAATAAATAAGTAAATAAATAGAAAGGAGAAGGGGTTAGGAAGGAAATGGGAAAGAGGAAAGGGAAGAGAGGAGAGAAAATAACGTAACGCAAAGAATCCAATGTTACACATGAGGAGACAGAGGGCTTGAGAGGGCAGTATTTTTAAGGGACTGAAGGATAGAACTATGATTGGAAAACAAGTCTGTCGACCATCTTCTCATTGTTTCCACTAAAAGGTACTCTTCTTGCCTATGTTCTTTCTGTGCCAGAACTGTCTTCACAATCTTCAACTTATAGAAAGGAAAAAAGTTCAATTTCTCTCTGTCTCACAAGACTTAGCTGCAATAACCAATTCCTCGCTAAAGTCTCGTGGAGTAATTCTCCTCTCAGAAAGTTATCTTCCTTTTGTTTGAGTCCCATCAGAGATGCCTGTTCCTAAATAATTGTCACTGTTTGAAGTCTTCTCTGACTTTTGGGATCTAAGCACTCTGAGAGAACATGGGCTGATGTGTTTGTGTCCACTAGAACGGAACACCCTCTACTCGGCAGTTTGGGGAAATATTTATATACTGAATCAGTAAAGGACCTTTGGATGGTGAAAGGACCTTTGGATTGTGGATTGGAAACCATGGTGACCCAGTGACCCATTTGCAGGGCATGGGGGCAGGGCTGGTAATAATACTGCCCAGTGCTTGCCGGGGGTCCACTTCAGGATTGTCCAGTTTTGTTTTGTGAGTGCATGTATGAATTTATGTGTGTGTGTGTTGGGAAAGGAACAGACAAGGAATCTAGTTTATTTAAAAGCAACTTTTGATTTCTTTCTTAGCTGTAATATTAACAAAGAGGCAGCTTTACTACAGGAAGTGAAATTTACAGAAGCATAGGTGGCATAGAGCTTCAAACCCTCTGATGATTCCTCTCGTTGTCCAGATTAACTTTAATGTCTGAAGGAGACATTGAATGTGAAATTATTGATGGACATGGGAATCTGATTAAACCTTCTAAGGCTTCGGAGAACTCATCACTTTACTCTTTCTTTCTTTCTTTCTTTCTTTCTTTCTTTCTTTCTTTCTTTCTTTCTTTCTTCTTTTCTCTTTTTTTTTCTGAGACAAAGTTTCTCTGTAGCTTTGGAGCCTGTCCTGGAACTTGCTCTGTAGACCTGGCTGACCTTCAATTCACAGAGATCCTCTGGCCTCTGCCTCCCAAGTGCTGGGATTAAAGGCGTGCGCCACCACCGCCCGGCTGGACAATTTTTTTTCTAAACCTAGATTGGTCCCTTAATGCTGCTTAGAGCAGTTGGGAGCATCTCTCCGTCCTAGCACATTCCTCTCTAACCACTTTCTCCATCTCCCTGGCCCAGCCGGGGGCCAGGCTTGAGCCTTTGCCAAGGGATTTGAAGGGCAAAATGATTTCTTTGTCTTATAGAGGTTGGATCCTGTTGTCAATCTTAGGGTTCCTCCTAGTCCTGAGAAGGACACACCAGAGTTCAGAACTTAAGTCCATTTCTGCTGGACTGAGGGTGAGATTAGATTAGAAACTTACGCAAGGCACACACTAGGAAATAACCCATGTAACTGGGAAAGCCCAAGCATATTCACTATGGACCTCCACAAGGCACTCCACTTCTTTCAGCTTCAGTTTTCAATATGAAAAGTGGGCCAGACAATAGAAATCTCTCTACAGTGATGCCGAGAGGGTTCAGTGCACCAACGGATATTGCTATCATCCACAGAATGTCTGTGGATGACTACAAGTATGGCCCTACCATGTCTCCTTGGCTCCACCCATGAATGGAATGCTTGGTAATTGGTACGAAGACTGAGAACAGTGTGGACTTCTCTGCCTATTGACTCTCCATTCAAGCTTTGTACTGCAATCTACTTAAGCATTCCCACCTTTCTCCTTGATCTTGTTGAAGCCTTAGTGATGATAGATGTACTTCATCTTCTGACCACCTTCATCACTCTGATGAATATTTGCACTTCCAAAGAAGGTATTTTAGAGAATAAGAATTACTAACCGTTCTAATTGGTCAAAGAAAGACCAAAGTATGTTTTATAAGAAGATCAGAGTATCTTGTGAGAATGTGAAGAATTAGGACAAGTACCCATTGGAATGGTTGAGGACTAGAGTTCTATAGTTGGAGTGGGAGGCTGCTTATTGGCTTCTGACCACCTGGCTAGCTTAGCGCCAAAATAAAAACATAGAAACTCTATTAATTAAACCACTACTTGGCCCATTAGCTCTAGCTTCTTATTGACTAACGCTTACATATTAATTTAACCCATTTCTATTAATCTGTGCATCACCATGAGGTCGTGGCCTACCAGCAAAGTTTCAGCACACCTATCTCTGGTGGCTCCATGGCATCTCTCTGACTCTGCCTTCTCTCTCCCAGCATACAGCCCAGCTTTTCCCACCTAGTTCTGTTCTGCCCTTACCATAGGCTCAAAGCAGTTCTTTATTCATTAACCAATAAAAGCAACACATAGACAGAAGGACCTTCTACACCATATAGTAACCTTAATTGAAGGGTCAGATCTCCAGTTTTGGTTAATGAGAATAAAAGAAACTGTGGCGATCCAAAGCTGGGTGAAAGCCAAAAGTTAACGTAGTGAAGAAATAGGCTTCGTAGACATTCGAGGACAACTTCACTCTGGGAGGGAGGAGTTGTGTATGAGGAGGCAAGTAGGGGCCACTGCCAAATGTGAAGCTCTCAGACATGTATACGGGAAGGGTTTTGCAAAAGAGAGAGGGCAAAGGAAAGCAAAGATCAACCCCAATAAGGAGATATTGTAAAACCAGTGTTGTAACCATAGCAGAGGGGTCTTAATGATAGCTAGACAGAATAAAAATGATTGACACTAAAATAGAAAAAGAAGAACTTCAAGTCTTAACTGGTTGCTGGAGGAACAGAAGCAGAAGTCCAGTTCAAGAGCTCGTATGTACTCCCAGGCAGAACCCAGGCTTTTGCTCCTAGACATTTCCATCAGACTCACCAAAATCAAAGGGATTGAATGGTTTTCATTTCTGTTTTACATGTTAGTAGAGGAAAGGGGTATGACTGAAAATTCATTGAGACCTGGTAACTGACCCAAGGTTAAAACAAAAAGAAAAATCCAGCACAAAGCTGCTTAATAATCCTTTAGTCTTAAAACATTGTTCATGCTTGCCTAGGGATTGGGTCTTGGAAAACACAGGTTAGATACTGGGGCCATAAATGAGGAGGACAGCATGACAAGGAAAAGTTGTAAGACTGTAACAGGAAAGATAAGTTCTGAAGTAGAACATGCCTGCTGTAAGGTCCAGAAGGTGCTGGGATGGGTGAGCAAGTTGATCAAAGTAAAATAAAACCACATTCACAACTTCATCAGCCATAACCATTTGTCATCACAGTGGTGCAAACTCTAGTTTTAGGGTTTATTCTTGATACTGTTTTGTGGGTGTTGTCAAATATATGACTGTATGCACCGATACAGGACTATATAGGATATTTTCATTGCCCTATTGGTCTAATCTTTGCCTATTCATACTTATCTATCTCTGTTCCTTAGCAACTCCAGTTCTTTTTAGCTAATTCTGTTTGATCTTTACCAAAATGCCATATAGTCAGACTTAGATAGTATATAGCATTTTCAGATCATCTTCTTTCACCCTGAAATACATATATAAAGTTCCCCTATGTCTCTCACAGCTTTACACCTCATTAATTTCTAGCAGTGACTAATATTCTATTGTTTAAATATACTGTAGTTTATTTATCCATCTGCCTGCTAAAGGACATCTTGACAATTACAGGTAAAGATGTATCCACGTGCAACTTTTTTTGTCTTTTAGTTTTCTTTTTTTTTGGTTTTTCGAGACAGGGTTTCTCTGTGTTTTTCTTTTTTTTTGGTTTTCCGAGACAAGGTTTCTCTGTGGTTTTGGAGCCTGTCCTGGAACTAGCTCTTGTAGACCAGGCTGGTCTC
>NW_004949155.1:2071217-2071719 GCF_000317375.1 Microtus ochrogaster
CATATAGGGCTCGAACTCAGGGCTTTAGGCTTGGTGGCAAATTGTTTAAATGCTAAGCCATTCCATCGGCCCTCATTGTTGAGTATTTATTTTTTTATTTATAAAACAATCTTATTTTGCATACCAATTCCAGTTCCCTCTCTCTCCCTCTCCCTCTCCCCACCTCCTCCTCATCCCACCCGCCATCCACTCCACAGAGAGGGTGAGGCCTCCCGTGGGGAGTCAGCAAAGTCTGTCACATCACTTGAGGCAGGACCAAGACCCCACCCCCAATCTAGGCTGAGCAAAGTATCCCTTCGTAGGGAATGGGCTCCAAAGAGCCAGTTCATGTACTAGGGATCAATACTGGCTCCACTGCCAGTGGCCCCACAACTGTCACCCACATTTAGAGGGCCTAGGTAAGTCTTATGCTGGTTCCCCAACTGTCAGTCCAGGGTCAGTGAGCTCTCATTAGCTTGAGTCAGCTGTTTCTGTGGGTATCCCTATCATGGTCTTGGCCCCT
>NW_004949155.1:2072679-2076413 GCF_000317375.1 Microtus ochrogaster
CCACCACCGCCCGGCTTATCAATGCCTTCTAATGTCATCTTCCATCTTTCTTTTTCTCCTTCAGTACAGATACTTTTAGCCATAGGGTTACACCGTGAAAAATCTGTCATGAGTTGAAGGTATTATAAACTGAAAATATATTTGAAACAACTAACCTGCTGAACATCATAGCTTACCCTAATCCATCTTAAAAACAGTGAGAATATTTACCGTAGCCTATAGTCAAACAAGATTATTTAATACAAATCCTATGTATGATAAAATGCTGAATATTACATGTAATTTATTGAAAATTCTAAATTTTAAGTATCATTTGTACTCGTGTCTAGTTGAAAAATCACACTGATTTGGTTGTTTTTATGTCCTGGTTCTTCCCTTTCAGATCAAGCAGGAACACAGAATTAGGAGACTTTGGATATTTTAAAGAAAACTTGGACATTTACAAAGTTGAAAAATTAGAAGTCGGTGGGACTTCTAAAATTACTCTGTATTATTTATTTATTTATTTATTTATTTTTGTTGCTGTGATGAAACACTATGATCAAGACAGTTTATAGAAGAGTTTATTTGAGTTTTCAGTTCCAGGAGGATAAGAGTTCATCATGGCAGGGAAATGATAGGCATGGAGGCTGGGGTAGAAAGCTGAGAACTCAGGTCTTGAACTATAACCATGAAGCTGAGATAGGAAACTAGAGAATAGCATGAATCTTTAAACTTTCAAAGACCGTACCTAGTGACAAACTTTATCCAGCAAGGCCACACCTCATTTTTTGTTTTGTTTTTTGAAACAGGATTTCTCTGTGTAACCTCGGTGGTTCTGGAACTTGCTCTGTAGATAGCTGCCTTCAAAATCACAGAGATCTACCTGCCTCTTCCTCTGGAGTGCTGGGATTAAACGTATCCCATTTCTAATTACCTGACTTCTGCATCCATTGCAAGTCAAAGCAAAAGAGTAAATGTTATGATCCACATATGTGAGAGACCATGTAGCATTTGTCTTTATTAATTTGGGTGACCTCTCTGAGTATAATCTTTTTTAGTCCCATCCATTTTGCCTGCAAATTTCCTGTTTCTTTACAGCTAGGCAGCATTCCATTCTGTATATATGTACCACATTTTTTTCTATCCATTCATCTGCTGATGGGTGTCTAGGTTGTTTTCATTTCTGAGCTAATGTGAATAGAGTAATAGTGAACATGGATGTGCAAGTGTCTCTGGAGTAGGACATAACGTTCTTTGGTATATGCTCAGAAGTGGTATAGCTCCGTTACTTGGCAGATCTGTTTCTAGCTTTTTGAGGACCCTTTAGACTTATTCCCAAAATGGCACTAGTTTATGCTCTTATTAACAGTATAAAGGTGCCTTTCTCCTCACATCCAGGCTAGTTTTCATTGTCATTTGTATCCCAGGTTATCTCTAGTCTGACTGCAGTGAGATGGAAACTTAAGGTGATTAAAACATTCTTTCCCTGCTAACCTATGATTATTACCCATTTGTATTTCTTGTTTTGAGAACTTTCTGTTCAGTCCCATAGCCCATTTTTAATTGGGTTGTTTCTTTTCTTGATTTTTAGATTCTCCCACCTCATAGTTTGTATATTTTAGACACTTATGTTGGATACTTAGATGGCAAAGATTTTCTCCTATTCTGTGGCTTGCCTCTTCACTTGATTGACACTTTCCTTTGAGAAGCCTTTTAATTTCGTGAGATATCACTTGCCAATTATTGGTCTTTGTGAACAGTGAGAGTCCTGTTCAGGAAGTCCTTGATTGCACCTATAAATCAAAATATTTCCCCTAATTTTTGTCCTAACAATTTCACAGTATCAGGTCATATATAGAGATCCTTGATCCATTTGGAGTTGAGTTTTGTGTAGTATGAATGACAAACATCTAGTTTTTTTTCTTCTGCGTGTTGAGATCCAGAATTCCCAGCAATATTGTTTAAAGAGATGTCCTTTCTACAAGGTATCTTTTTGGTATCTTTGTCAACAATAGTGTTGCTGTAATTGGGCAAACTTTGTATTTGGAGCTTCTATTCTGTTCCATGATCTATGACTTCCCTTTTCTGTCCACACCGTGATGCTTTTTGTTCAAAGCAACTGTGGCTCTAAGGTGCAGTTAGAAATCAGATAACGCGATCCCTCTTTTTATTCAAAATTGCTTTGGACATCTCACAGCTGCTTTAGCGGCAGCTGCAGACCCAGAGTGGAGACAGGCTGGAACTCTAGATTAGGTTCACAGGCAAGTGCGAAGTTCCACATCTTACAGTTGCCCCAGCAGAAACTGCAGACTCATGCATGACAGGGACTGGGTCTGGCTCACAGCAAGGCCTGCAGATAACAAGGGGAGTTCCAGAACTCACAGTGAAAGTGCAGACCCAGGGAGGAGGCCCAGACTGACACAGGGCCATGCCAGACCTTCAGAGGAAGACAAGAGACAGAGTAATTCCCAAAGAGGGGCATTACACCTCAATCCTACTCCAATTTAGTCTCCCCAGAACATTGCAAAAACCAGCACTGATGGAGAAAAAGAAGGCTAGAATTTAAAAGAGCAAAATACAAAAGAAAGAAGAAAGAAAAAAAAAAGAACCAACATATAAAATAAGATGTTTTTCAAAAAGAAAAAATCACTAAGGTAGAGAAATTAAATCTTTCAATAAAAATCAATGATGAATTTTTAAAAACTTTGAGTAGAATATATGAAAGCTCTGGGACACCATGAAGAGAGCAGATTTTTTTTTTTTTTTTTGTGAGCCTAGCATTTAATGGCTGAGCCATTTTTTCTAGCCCTGAGACCAGATCTTCTAATTATGGTCATAGAAAAAGCTGCACCAAAGGTATAGAGAAATTTTTTAATAAAGTCATAGAAGCCAGGCAGTGGTGGTGCTCCCCTGTAATCCCAGCACTCAGGAGGCAGAGGCAGGCGGATCTCTGTGAGTTCAAGGCCACCCTGGTTTATAAGTGTATAAGAGCTAGTTTCCAGAAATCCTGTTGAAAAACCAAAAAAAAAAAAAATCATAGAAGAAAATTTCCAAAAGCTAGAGAAAGAGATGCCTAGACAGGCAAAAGAAGTCCACAGAAGAGTAAATAAATAAGACCAGAAAAGAACCTTTCCATGACGTACTATAGTAAAAAAAACAGACAAAAGAATGTTTTGAAAGTTTAAAGAGAGAAGGGTTAAATAATCTATAAAGGCAGTCTCATCAGAATGACACCTGATTGATTATTCAGCAGAAACTTTGAAAGCCAGAAGGACTTGGGAAGACAGATCTGAAAGTCCACACCTGCCAAACCAGACCATTAGACAAAGGAAAGCTGTGTGCTGAAATTGAAAGCTAAATAAAAACTGTCCACGATAAAAATAGACTAAAAAGGAATTGATGACCACTAAGCCAGCTCTTCAGGGGATACTAGAAGGAGTATGTCAATCTGAAGGGAAAGATAGCCACAAGAAATTGCCACAGGATTAAGTAAACAAAACCAGGGCAGTTAATCAAAAGAGATTTAAGAGAATCCCCAGAAAGCCAACAGAATAGCAGGAATCAAGACACACCTGCCAATAGCAACTCAGTATTAACTGTCTCACTTTTCCAAATAAAAAAAAGATACAGACAAGCAGATTGGATTTTTTTTAAAGATTTATTATGTATACAACATTCCTTCCATGTATGTTTGTATGCCAGAAGAGGTCACCAGATCTCATTATAGATGGTTGTGAGCCACCATGTGGTTG
>NW_004949155.1:2076691-2078068 GCF_000317375.1 Microtus ochrogaster
AGAGAGAGAGAGAGAGAGAGAGAGAGAGAGAGAGAGAGAGAGAGAGAGAATGCCAGGGACCTACAGACCTTATTTCTTGCCCCAAACTCGAGCCACCTCTCAGGGATGTTCCCTGTCATCAGGTCCCAGTACGTTTGGTAATCTCCTCTCTGTTGGCTGGAGGGAACAAGAGAAGTAGAGTGGCCGCAGTCTAAGGATCCTTGGTAGATGAGAGGCAAGGAGGCCCTAATGGAATGGTTTCTGGTGCTGAGCAGTTGCTCGCTCCTCTGCAGGAAGGTGACATGCCTGCATAACTGTCCTCAAGGCAGTCAACCCTTGTTTACAGTTGGCGTCCTAGGAGAGATTTGTTTTTTCACAGAGAGATCCTTTACTAAGCAGGGAAGAAAAGTTAAAGTGGCTGCTTTCTGACTCAGGCAGAAAACAGCAGCAAATGACCTTGCGGGTATAATTTTTAAGAGAAGGAAAAGGGAAAGTCTCTGTTGGAATGGGTTTGAATGCAGTGGCAAAGGAGATAGAGGATGAGGGAAAGGGGGACGGGGACAAGGGAAAGGGGGAAGGAGTATTTGTCTTGGAGGGACAAAGAACTGTCTCTGTGTGGAGAGGCACTTAGGCAAATGGCGCTTTATAAAGGCAAAGAGGGAAACCCTGTGTTAGAATGAGGTGTTTAATTTTTCTTTTAATTAAAAATTTAAACTTTTCATACTAGCCCAGTACCCCCTCTGTCTCCATCCCACCACCACCCTCCCCTCAGAAGATGGTAAGGCCTCCCTTGGAGAGTCAACAAAGTCTGGAATACCAAGTTGAGGCAGGACAAAGCCCCTCCTCCTTGTATCAAGGCTAAACAAGGTATCCTACCATAGGGAATGGGCTCCAAAAAGCCGGTTCATGTATCCAGGATAAGTCCTGGTCCCACTGCTAGGGCCTCGCCAACAGATCAAGCCATATGACTGTCACCCACTTTCAGAGGGCAGGATGCCCAGCTGTCAGTCCATGATCCCTGAGCTTGGGTCAGCTGTCTCTGTGGTTTTCCCAATCACAGTCTTGATCCCCCTTGCTCATATGATCCCTCCTTCCTCTCTTCAACTAAGCTGAAGGAGCTCAGCCCAGTGCTTGGCTGTGGGTCACTGCATCTACTTCTGTCAGTTACTGAATGTAGGTTCTATAAGGACAATTACGGTATTTACCAATCAGATTAGATTAGAGTGGAAGATCAGTTCAGACACCCTCTCCACTATTGCTAGGAATTTTAGCTGGGGTCATCCTTGTGTATTCCTGGGAATTTCCCTAGCACCTGGTTTCTCCCTAGCCATTTATGAGTGAGTACATATGGTGTTTGTCTTTCTGGGTCTGGGTTACCTCACCCAGGATGATTTTTTT
>NW_004949155.1:2078493-2080292 GCF_000317375.1 Microtus ochrogaster
TAATAGCTTAGGCGTACTCCTAGCTATCTCTTATTTCTTTTTTTTTTAAAGATTTATTTATTATGTACACAGTGTTCAGCCTCCATGTATGCCTGCAAGCCAGAAGAGGGCACCAGATCTCAGTACAGAAGGTTGTGAGCCACCATGTGGTTGCTGGGAATTGAACTTAGGGCCTCCAGAAGAACAGTCCGTGCTCTTAACCTCTGAGCCATCTCTCCAGCCCCCTATCTCTTATTTCTTAAACTAACCCATTTTTATTAATCTGTGTATCACTACGAGTCTGTGGCCTACTGGTAAGGGTTCCAGCACCTGTCTCCTTCACCAGCTACATGACATCTCCCTGACTCCGCCTACTCTCTCTCTATATCCCTTCCAGCCTGGCTATATTCTGCCCTGACATAGGTCAAAGCAGCTTTATTCACTAACCAATAAAAGCAACACATATACAAAAGGACATTCCACATCAGTGATATTGATGGGTCTTGAGGTAGATTGATTCCCAGTTTTCTGAGAAACCACCATACTCATTTCCAAAGGGGCTGTACAGGTTTGCACTCCCATCAGCCATGGAGGAGTGTTCCCCTTACTCCACTTCATCTCCAGAATAAGGTGTCATCAGTGTTTTTGATCTTAGCCATTCTGACAGGTGTAAGATGGAATCTCAGAGTCATTTTGATTTGTGTTTCTGGGAGATAGTTTTTGATGGGTTCCCTGTTCCTGATTTGGCTGCTCTAAAGGATCTGGGTATTTGTTCCTAGGATGAACCACTTCCCACTTGGTGACTTGTGGTAGTGTCTGTCCCACTGCTCCAGGCCCATCTGGCTCTCACCCTCTTTGGTCAGAGCTGGAGCAAGAGGAATCTTTGAAGACTAGGGGATTGTGCAGCTAGCTTGATTCCTTGACAAGGCTTGGTCGACTTTCTTTCTTTCTTTTTTTTCCTTTTTTAAAATTAATTTTTATTGAGCTTTATATTTTTCTCTGTTCTCCTTCCTGCCTCTCTCCTTCAGGGTAAACTACTGAGACTCAGGTCTCAGTTAAATTTGTTGATGAGTGAGTCCTACACTGGCAGGGGATAATGGTTGGAAGTTAAGAAATTCCATTGGGCTCTACATTTTTCTCTGCTCCCCTCACTTCCTCTCCTTTCCTCTTCAACCCTCTCCCATGGTCCCCATGCTCCCAATTTACTCAGGAGATCTTGTCTTTTTTTTACTTTCTACTATTCATATAGATTAGATCTATGTAAGTCTCTCTTAGGGTCCTCATTGTTGTCTAGGTTCTCTGGGATTGTGGTTTGTAGGCTGGTTTTCTTTGCTTTATGTTTAAAAACCACTTATGAGTGAGTACATGTGATAATTGTCTTTCTGGGTCTGGGTTACCTCACTCAAAATAATGTTTTCTAGCTCCATCCATTTGCCTGCAAAATTCAAGCTGTAGTTATTTTTTTCTGCTGTGTAGTACTCTGTTGTGTAAATGTACTATATTTTTCTTATCCATTCTTCAGTTGAGGGGCATTTAGGTTGTTTCCAGGTTCTGGATATAACAAACAAAGTTGAGCCACTTGTCCTTGTGGCACGATTGAACATCCTTTGGATATATACCCAAAAGTGATATTACTGAGTCTTGAGGAAGGTTGTTTCTTAATTTTCTGAGAAATCACCACACTGACGTCCAAAGGAGCTGTACCAGCTTGCATTCCCACCAGCAATGCAGAAGTGTTCCCTTTTCCCTACAACCTCTCCAGCATAAGATGTCATCAGTGTTTTTGATTTTGCCTTTCTTACAGGTGTAAGATGGAATCT
>NW_004949155.1:2080971-2086290 GCF_000317375.1 Microtus ochrogaster
TGCTTCTTTGTCAAAAATCAGGTGTTCAAAGGTGTGTGGATTGATATCTGGGGTTTTCGTTTTGGTTCCATTGGTCCTCCTGTCTGTTCTTATGCCAATACCAGGTTGTTTTCAGTACTATAGCTTTGTAGTAGAGTTTGAAGTCAAGGATTGTGATGCCTCCAGAAGTTCTTTTATTGTACAGGATTGTTTTGGCTATCCTGGTATTTTTGCTTTTCTATATGAAATTGAGTATTGTTCTTTCGAGGTCTATGAAGAATTTTGCTGGGATTTTGATGGGTATTTCATTGAACCTGTTTGGGCAACTTTCTACGGAAGAAAATTCAGCCCCGAGAAAGCAGAGCACTTCTGACATGAATCTTTGATCTTGATTTTTGTATAAAAAAGAATTATACATCCCAGCCACAGTTTTCTCTCCCTCCTCTCTTCCTAGTTCCTCTGCCCACCCATCTTTGTTCCTATACCCAATCCACTCCTCCTCTGTTTCTGTTTAGGAAAGGACAGATCTCCCTTGAGTATCAACAAAACATGGCTGAATTTTACCTTGTTCTGTAAATAGTGTCTCACATAAAAATATTTTTTATGATAGATATTGAATTTTGTCAAATGCCTTTTCTGCATCTACTTAGATGATCATGTGATTTCTGTCTTTTAGCTTATGTGCTGAATAACATTTATTGATTTTACTAAAATATATCGAACCACCTCTATATCTCTGTAATGAATACAGCTTGGTTGCCATAGATTTTTTTTTTTTGTGATGCTGCATTCAGTTTTCATTTTGCATCTGTGTTTATCAGAGAGACTGGCTACCCATCAGCAATTTTCCTTTTTTTCTTTTTCTTTTGGCCAAATCTTTATCTGGTTTTGGAATCAGAGTAATATGAGCTTCATAAAACGAGTATTTAAATGCTCTAGATGATAGGGAGCATTTCTCATTCAAAATATCTTAAGTAGCCAAAGCTGACCTTGAATTCACTACGTAGTTGAAGATGACCTTGAACTTTTAATCCTCCTACGTCCAAAGTACTGGTATCAAAATGCCTAATTTTATGTGGTACTGGATATTGAACCATGGGCTTCAGGAATGTTAAGCAAACACACTACCAAATGAGCTACAACCACAACTCCTGGTTTATATTTGTTAGTTTGTCTTAATGTACTAGAGGTTAAACCCAGGACCTGGCACAATACATACACTCTACTAGTGAACTATATACTCAGTTCCTCATTTTAATCAAGGACAGAAATCACATGATCATCTCAATTGATGCAGAGAAGTTCTTTGACAAAATCCAATATCCTTTCATGATAAAAGTCCCATGGAAACCAGGAATAAAGGAACATATCTCAGCATAGTAAAGGCTATATCAGCAAACCTATCATCAGCATTATATCAATGGGAAAAACTAAAAGCGTTTTCGTTAAAATCAGGAAGAAGGTGGGTGCGTCCACTTCTGAAGTTTCTGTACCCCAATAATCTTCTCTGCTGATGCAATAATTTGAATCAGACCAAATCAAACTGAATTAGAAAAAGCCCAGAGGGCTGGAGAGATGGCTCAGTGGTTAAGAGCATTGCCTGCTCTTCCAAAGGTACTGAGTTCAATTCCCAGCAACCACATGGTGGCTCACAACCATCTGTAATGAGGTCTGGTGCCCTCTTCTGGCCTGCAGACATACACATGGACAGAATATTGTATACATAATAAATAAACAAATATTTAAAAAAACCAAAAAGCCCATGTTTAATAGATACAAATGTTCCCAGATGGCTTTTCAGTTCCCTAGAAGGGAGACAGGAAGAAAGACCACGTGTTTGTTGTCTGGGGGCAGTTTAAATACCCTGTAGGAGTGATCGTGAGCATCTCTAGGGTGGGGTGGTCATTTGGCAGACTTTCTTGGGGGCTGAGTCTGGGCTGAGGCAACTGCCAGGGGAGGGGGCCTTGCCTCCACCCAAACATTCCAGACTCTTTGGATATATGGATCCTAGGGGCTGGGAGTAAAGCCTGTACCCGAACATTTTCTTCAAGATATATCTTGAATATAACTTATTCAGTATAGATAGTATCTGAAGTCTTAGTTAAAGCAATAAGGAAATAAGAGGGGGTACAGATAGGAAAGAAAGAATTCAAGACGTGCAATGATACAATTCTATATATAATAGATTATATCATAAAACTCTTAGATATAACACATACTTTCAGCAAAGTGGCAGGATACAAAATTAACACACAAGATATACAAATAACAAACATGTTGAGAATTAAATCAATAAAACAACCCCATTTGCAATTGTCTTAAAAATATCTTACTGGCTGGAGAGATGGCTCAGAGTTTAAGAGCATTGCCTGCTCTTCCAAAGGTCCTGAGCTCAGTTCCCAGTGGCCATATGATGGCTCACAACTATCTGTAAGGGTCTCTGGTGCCCTCTTCTGGCCTTCAGGCATACACACAGACAAAATATTGTATACATAATAAATAAATAAAAATCTTAGTGACTAAACAAATGGCCCCATGAGTAGGAGCACTTGATGAATAAAAAAGAACCTAAGCCGGAATCCTCAGAACCTATACAAAAACAAAACAAAGCAAAACAAAAAAACAGGCATGGCACTGCATGTGCCTATAGCCTTAGCATTGTTAGAGACAGAAACAGGAGGATCACTAGGGCTTGCTTGTTACCAGCCTACTTGCAGGCTCAATTTGAGACCCTGTCTCAAAGGAATGGGTGGACAGTGATGGAAGCACAAAAGATTCTAGATTCAAAGCATTTTGAACATAAAAAATAATGCTGTAGATATCACTAGAACTAATTTCAAGTTATACTATACAGCTATGGGAACAAAGTAGCATGCTAATGGCACAAAGCAGACATGTAGATAAATGGAATAGAATAGAGAACCATCCAAATGCAGTCAACTGAGTATAAGGATGTAAAAATAATACATTAGTTTCTTCATCAAATGGTACTAGGAGATCTGGATATCCATATAAAGAAGAATGAAGCTAGATCCCTGTATCTTAGCCTATATAAAAATCAACTACAAGTGGATCAGAGTCAATAATACAATACTTTAAACCATAAAACTCTTGACAAGAAAAAGTAGAGAAAACAGTTCAAGATGTAAGCACAAGCAAGGATTCTCTTTCCTGAATAGGACTCTATTTGCTCAGGAAATAAGCTTAACAATTGACAAATGGGACTCATGAAAGTAAGAAAGTTTCATGCTGTAGAGGAAACAATTGAGTGGAAAGGCAGCCTGAAGAGTGCAAGAAACTCAGCCAGGCGGTGGTGGTGCAAGCCTTTAATCCCAGCAGTCTGGATCTCTGTGAGTTCAAGGCCAGCCTGGTCTACAAGAGCTAGCTTCAGGACAGGCCCCAAAGCTACAGAGAAACCCTGTCTCAAAAAACAAAACAAAACAAAAATGCAAGAAATTCTTTGCCAACTGTACATCTGGCAGAGGCTTAATACCTAGAATACACAAAGAACGGAAAAAAACCCTACCTAAATCAAACAGCTTAACCAATGAAATAAACACATAGTTCTCAAAGCATAGAATACCAAGAGTCAGTAAATATTGAAAAAAATGTTCAACCTCAGATGATTAATATTGTCAGTTTGGGAGGATCTAAAATCACCATGGAAACAGCCCTTGGGCACATCTGTGAAGGATTAGGTTAATTGAGCCCAAAAGACCCACTCTAACCCCTGGGAGGCATCATTTGCAGGTGGTGGTGGTGGTGGTGGTGGTAGGGGGCTGGTTGCGTAAGAAGGAGAAAGATGGAGCGTGAGCATTGTCTCTGTTTCCTGACTATTCAGTGTGACTAGTGCATCACACTCCTGCTGCCATGATTTCCTCAGTCTATATCTCCAATTTGTGGGTCGCAATAAATCTGTCCTCCCTTAAATTGTGTTGTTTTTTTTTCCAGATATTTTGTCAGAGCAACAAGAAAAGTAATTAACACATACTGGTCATTCAGGAAATGCAAATTAAAACTCTCTTGAGATTGCATCGAATTGTAATCACAATGGCAGTCTTTAAGAAAATGGGTAACAGCCCAGCATGGTGGCACAGGCCTTCAATACCAGCACTCAAGAGGCAGAGGCGGGTGGATCTCTGTGAATTCCAGGTTTAGCGTCTTCTACAGAGTTCCAGGACAGCCAGGGCTACATAGAGAAACTTTGTCTCGAAAAACAATCAAACAAATGATAAAAGAAACACGTGTGAAGCTACACAGGTAAAGCTGTGTTACCGCTTTACCTGCTTGTCCTCTAATGGGACTTTTGATGAGCGGGAAAAGCCTCCATGTTGTCACAAATCACCTATGAAATCTACTTTCTTAAGTACTGTTCTCTGCATGAGTGGACTGAGTGTAGCCCACTTAGTAGAAATTAAATTATGCTCTTAACTCGCCTCTTTTCTTTTAGAGTGTAGCTGTATTGACTAGCAAGTATGCATGTTTTGACTTTTATTGCATTTAATCCAGTCAATCAGTCAATCAATCAATCAATCAATCAATCAATCAATCAATCAATCAATCAATCAATCAGTTCTCTCCTACCATGTGGGTTCTAAGGATAAAACTCAGGTCATCAGGCTTGGTGGCAGTCACCTTTACTGCTTGAATCATGTCATCAGCCCATATGCATGTTTTCGAAAGGAGCAAGCTGGATTTCTATTGGCAGCTGAACTTTTGGGTTGTGACTATTACCCAGAGATGTCTATGCTTATTCAGGAGAAGTATATACACTTTTTGAAGAATAATTGTTGTCTTCTTGGGGATTTATTTTAAGGTAGGACAAATATGTCTCAATATTTAGCTATATCTTCTCTAACGTCAACTGGCTAGATGTTTATTTTTTATTGATAAGAGAGGCAAACAATCTGGAGTGTACTACAATTCTTAGTAGGCTATAATGGATTAATAATAGGTCTTCAAGTGAGACCTTTCCTTTGATTTTGTGACTCTCTGGTTTCGTAGAAAGGCGCATGATTAGTTTTGAAATGGTACCAAATTGCTGGTTTTGGTTTTTTAATTAGTTTTTCATGATAGGTTTCTGGCTGTCCTGGCACTCGCTTTGTAGACCAGGCTGGCCTCAGATTCACAGAGATCCACCTGCCTCTGACTCCTAATTTGTGGGATTAAAGAAATGAGCCATCACGCCTGGCTAAATTGCTTTGCTATATTTTTAAGCCTATCTGCCACATGCATCTTCTATGCCATTCCGTGAAACTGACTCAATGTAATTCCTATTATTTACACATTACTATTTTTCTGTTTGGGACGTCATTTCCGCCTTCAGTTACTGAAAGCCCA
>NW_004949155.1:2087466-2088003 GCF_000317375.1 Microtus ochrogaster
TTAGTGTTGAAAAGAACCCACAAAGCCTGTCAAAAGCTGTCAAATAGGCATGCTATCCTCAGTGACTTTCACCATGAGAAAACTGAGATATTTCATATATATTCCAGAGACTCCATGGTTTCCTGGAGCATGCTTGCTCCCTTTCTGTCACAGAGAATTAATGGATGTTTGCTGAAATCTTGTATGATTTTAGGTTTTGTTGGCAGAACTACAATGGAATATTTCAACATCTGGTTGTGACCTATAGCCACTTTTTTAAAGACTCATCCAAAAGTTTGATAATTCTTGGAACAAGTTCTCCAAAATAAAAATGTTCTACTCTGTGAGAAATATTGTAAGAATCATGACTGACAAAAGCTTCTAGGACAGTGTGCATGTCCTAGGAGAAGTACGAGTGCCTTGTCTACACTTACGTGAAAATTCTCTGCTCCATTATCGGTATACCATGGATTCTGCATGCACCTGAAGAGAGTACTGGTTCATCTTCCCTTGGTGGGAGTGCTGTTGCTGTACTTTTTTTATATTTATTTATTTATT
>NW_004949155.1:2088500-2089015 GCF_000317375.1 Microtus ochrogaster
TCCATAAACTAGGCCATCTGTGGATGCAACCATTTTCTCTGCTAAATCGAGTACATGTGGTCCAACATACTGACACTTCATGGTAACGGCTATATCTATGCTGATTCTCCACTTGCTAGAAAAGTCCTTGTCTACTTCATATTCATACTTCAGTCATGTATGTTTACACACTGGGAATTCCATTATTGTTAATAACGCCACAGTGGTAAATGCTATTAGATAATTTGTCACCCAATTGGCTGACATTTCTACATAACTGTCAGAAACCGTGGCAACAGCATTCAACTCTTGCACCTAACTTAAACCCCCCCCCCACCCCCAACTCAGTCACATCATCTTCAGGGAAACCTCCCTCTTCCTTCATATAGTCATGATTTCTTGGGGGCAGGGAACACACTTACCATGACACACATTTAGAGGTTAGACAACAGTCTGTAGGAGTCAGTTCTTGCCATCATATAGGTCCTTGTGCTACTGTCCCAGCAGGCCACTGTATTTCACATAAACCCAAATCG
>NW_004949155.1:2089446-2091412 GCF_000317375.1 Microtus ochrogaster
TTCTCTGTAGCTTTGGAGCCTGTCCTGGAACTAGTTCTTGTAGACCAGGCTGGCCTCGAACTCACAAAGATCTGCCTGCCTCTGCTGGGATTAAAGGCATGCGCCACCACCGCCCATCACTCTCAGAATTTCTTAGTTGCCTATAGTTCTTTGTCATTCTTGTTCAGGTCTTATTTAAGCAGTCATATTAATGAGACTTCATGGGTGTAGTTTCTCTGGCACTTCTAGGAAACACAATCTCACAGCAAACTTCCTATTCCTGTGATTCTTACAATTTTTCTGCCCATTCCCTTTTTGCTGCGATCACTAAGTGTTAGGCATAGGAGTTATGTTGTAGATAGATCAGTTGGGGCTGGCCATCACACAATCAATTGTTCTTTGAATTTTGACTGGTTATTATTTTTTTGTAGTGGTCTCCTGTTGCAAAGAGATGGTTCCTTGGTGAGAGGTATGATTTATACTTATCTGTCAGTACAAGAACAAATACTTACTATGTAGTTAAAGATTAGGCTGGTTTAATAACATGGTGGTTGTAGATTCTCCTCCAAGATCTATGACTTCACTACCCCTGGGTAATGGGTTAGGTTTCCAGTACCAGGCATGATTTTCATCTTGTTAAGAAAGTCTTAAGTCCAATTAGAGAGCAACTGGTTACCACAAAGGTATATGTGTCACTATTACAACCTCTAGGGTTATCATGCTATGCCACTTATTGTAGTTTATAGACATCATTGCTAGGTAGGACTACTGTTCGCTTCCCTTTCTTCGAACTTTGCATGGTACCTACTGGTAGCATAAAAACTAGTACGCAGGGAGGAGGCTTTCATGCCATATTCAGTTCCGACCTTCAACTTCCTGTGTCTGAAGTATGTGGCAGTTTCAGTAATGTGGATTCACCTTCAATCACCGGGAGGCAATCAAGGGCAACAATAGCCTATAAAGTTTGGGAGTATCTTGAACAGCTCTCATCTACAACCCAAGGAAGCTTCTCACTCCTGGTGTTTTTTGTGAATTGACTCTTGGTTGGACCATTCATTGTTAGCATGAATGGGAAAATGAATAAACAATATCTATATGTAATTTTAGATAAATAGATACTGATATTTTATGGCTTTTTAAGAATCCTTACAGTTATTTTGCCATCCTCCCTCCTTTTCTTTATATGTCACCCTTCCTGTCCCTAATTAAATTCCCCTGATTTCTCCCATTCAAATAACTTGTACACTGTTCCTTTCATTTCTATTGCTTACCTGATAAGATCCCTTTTTACTTTTCTGTTTTTTGTAGTTACTCCAGTTTGTATACTTTCATCTGAATATTTGTAGCCAGAAAGTTAAAGAACAGTCCTTCCTTATCTCTTCTGATTAGTTTTGGTTAGAATCTGTTTGGGCTATCCCCACCCCACATGCCCCCAACCTAACCTACCCCCCACCCCTCCTAACTAAAGTGGAACTCTGAAACGCAGCCTGCTACACTACTGAGAAGACAAAAAAGCTAATGAGCACCCACCCGTCAGGATACCCCACTCTCTAGGCCCACCAAACCGGGGCAAAGCCCTGGGCCCCACTCCCACCAACCTTGGTTTCTCTAGCAAGTCAACAGGCAAGTTTCCAGCACGTGGGCTGCTCCAATACCCCCATCACATCCTTTGGACCCTGCAAGCTACAAGTCAAACTCTGTCCCCAAACTGTCCTAATGCCCACCCCCACAATCTCAGTGGAACTATGAAATAGCCTCCTACTACAAAAAGAGGACCAACAGACAAATGACTACTCACCCAGCGGGACACCCTACTCTATAGGCCCACATTCTCCCTGTCAAAATCCCAGGTCCCTATCCCACCAACATTGGTTTCTCTAGCCACCAGCAAGTGAATTTCCAGCAGATGGGCTGCTCCAGTACTCCCATCCCATTCTTCGGAACATGCAAGATACAATTCCCACTCTGCCCCCAAACCCTCCTAATA
>NW_004949155.1:2091732-2095686 GCF_000317375.1 Microtus ochrogaster
CCCCCCCCCCGCAATTGCAGTGGATCTCTGAAACACAGCCTGCTACTACACAGAGAAGACCAAGAGACAATTGATCACCCACGGGGTACCCAACTCACTAGGCCCCCATACGGGGGCAAAACTCCAGGGCCCCTCTCCCACCAACTTCAGTTTCTCTAGCCAGTCAACAGGCAAATTTCCAACAGGAAGGTTGCACCAATACCCCATGCCAGGCTTTGGACCCTGCAAGATACAAGTCCTATTCTGCCCACAAACCTTCCTAATACACTCATCTGCCCCGCAATATCAGCGGAACTCTCAAACACAGCCTGCTACTCTACAGAGTGGAGTAAGAGGCAAATGAACACCCACCCAGTAGGACACCCTACTTAGGCCCCCCACACTGGGGCAAAACCCGGGCCCCTCCCCCACCTGACTGGCCTTCTCTAGATAGCAAGCAGGGTATGTTCCTGCAGGTAGACTGCTCCAAAAAAAAAAAAATAAAAAAAAAGATCCCATCCATTGATCCATTGGATCATGAAAGCTACAAGTCCTACTCTGCCCCCAAACCCTCCCATTGCCCCCCCGCCCCCCACACACCCTGGAACCATAGTGGAACTCTGAAACACAACCTGCTACTACACAGAATGTACCAAGAGGTGAGTGACCACCCGCCCGGCAGGACACCCCACACCTAGCCCTCAATACTGGGCAAAACCCCAGCATTCTCTCCCATTAAGTTGGGTTTCTCTAGCCAGACAGCAGGCTATGTCCCTGCAGGTAGGCTGCTCCCAAACCTCCATCCCATCCATTAGACCATGAAACCTACAAGTCCCACTCTGCCCCCAAACCCTCCAATTCGTCCCCTCCCCAATGAACCTCAGTGGAACTCCGAAACAGCCTGCTACTACACAGAAAGAACCAAGAGGCAAATGACCACCCACCCAGCAGGATACACCACTCTTAGGTCCCCCACACCGGGGCCATCCCCAGGCCCCACTCCCACCAACCTAAGTTTCTCTAGCCAGGCAGTAGGGGAGTTTCCAGCAGGTAGGCTGCTCCAAAGCCTCATCCAATCTTTTGGACCCTGCATGCTACAACTCCCACTCTGCCCACAAACCCTCCTAATACACGCCCCCCTGCAACAATCTCAGTGGAACTTTGAGATTCTGCTACTACAAACAGAGGAACAGGAGATGATTAACCACCCACTGGGTGGGATACCCCACTCTCTAGGTCCCCACAGTGGGAAAAACCAGGGCCCCTCTCCCACCAGCCTCGACTTCTCTACCTAGCAAACAAGCTATGTTCCTGCATTTAGGCTGCTCCAAAACATCGACCCCATCCATTGGACAATGAATGCTACATTCCCACTCTGTATCCAAACCTCTCCACTGTCCCCTCTCTGCAACCATAGTGGAACTCTGAAACACAGTTGGCTCTTACACAGAATGGACCAAGAGCTGAGTAACCACCCACATGTTGGGACACCCCACTCTTTAGGTCCTCAATCCTGGGAAAACTCCCAGGCTTCTCCCCACCAACCTCGGTTTCTCTAGAGAGACAGCAGGCAAGTTTCCACCAGGCAGGCTACTCCAATACCCCCCACCCCATTCTTTGGACCCTGCAAGATACAAGTTCAACTCTGGCCTCAAACTATCCTAATACCCCTGCGCAATCTCAGTGGAACTCTGAAACACAGCCTGCTACTACAAAGACATGACCAAGAATCGAATGAGCACCCACCTGGAGGGAAACCCACTCTCTAGGTCACCACACCTGAGCAAAACCCCAGATCCCACTCCCACCAACCTAGGTTTCTCTAGCTAGCCATTAGGGGAGTGTCCGGCAGGTAGGCTGCTTCAGTACCACGTCCCATTCTTTGGACCCTCCCACTCTGCCCCCAAACCCTCCTAATACCCCCCCCCCCAGTAATATCAGTAGAACTCTGAAACAAAGCCCATAACTCCACAGGGAGGACCAAGAGGCCAATGAGTACACACCAGGCAGAACACCATACCACCATACTCTGTATTCCCTCAAACCCGGGAATAACCCTGCGCCCCTCTCCCACCAACCTAGGTTTCTCAAGTTAGCAGGGGAGTTTCCAGCAGGTAGGCTGCTCCAATACCTCCTTTGGACCCTTTATGTTACAAGTCTCACTCTACCACTAAACCCTCCTAATACCCTCTCCCTGCAATCTCAGGAGGGGAGAAGGGGAGGGGGAAGATGGGATAGTGAAGATGGAGGGAGGACAGAGATGAGAACAAGGAACGATATTTTGATTTAGGTAGTCATTATGGGACCAGCGAGAAACCTGGCACTAGAGAAATTCCCAGGAATTCACAAGGATGACCCCACCTAAGAACCTAAGCAATAAAGGAGAGTGTGGCCGAACTGGCCTTGCTGCGTGGTGAGATTGATGAATATCTTAAATGTCACCATAGAAGCTTCATCCAGCAACTGATGGAAACAGAAGCTGAGACCTGCATCAGAGCACTGGACTGAGCTCCCAAAGTCCAGTTGAAGAATGGAAGTAGTCAGAATATGAGCAAAGCGGTCAAGACCATTATGGGACACCCACTAAAACAGTTTAGATGAGCTAATAATGGGAGCTCACCAACTCCCACCAGACAAGGAAGGAACCAGCATAGGTCCAACTAGTCCCTCTGAATGTTGGTGACAGTTATGGCTGGGGCAGACTGTGGAACCACTGGCAGTGGCTCCAGGACTTATCTATACTGCCTGTACTGGCTTTTTGGGAACCTATTCTCTTTGGATGTATACCTTGCTCAGCCTAGATATAGTAGGGAGGGCCTTGGGCCTTCTCCAAAGCAACATGTCTTACCCTCTCTGAGGATTGGATGGGGGGGGGTGGGGTTGGGGATAGTTGGAGGTGATGGGAGTTTGGGAGGGAGAGGGACCTGGGATTGGAATGTAAAATGTAAAAAGATATTTGTTTTCTTTAAAAAAATAAAATAAAAAAGAAATCTGTTTGGTCAGGTATTAATTAGAAGTGTCTTCTTGGTCTCCTGGTCCCATTTGATTGCTGTAGTTTTGTCCATTCTTTCACTGTATAGCGGTGCTTATCTCTAAAGCTAAAGTTTGTTTAATTTAAAGAACAAGTAGAAATTGTTTCTTGATTCATTCATTCAGCCTATGTCTTTTGATTGGAGAATTGAGGCCATTATTATTTAAACATATTTCTAGAACTTATATGTTGGTTGTAGTCATTGTGTTGTTTTTTGGTATTATGTTCTCAGGGTACTTTGTGTTTAATTATGGCTTCATCTGTTTTCTTTCTACAATCTTTTAATTGTATTTACTCCTCTCTTCATCCAGAAGTATTGGTTTCTGTATTTTCTTTAGTTTTGGTCTGCTGGATATGATTTTTTTTAAAGGTTGTTTTTATATCATGAAAAGTTCTCCTTTCTTCTTCAACTATAGCAGATAGTTTTGCTTGGTATAGTGGTATAGATTGACAGTTGTGGTCTTTTAGAATTTGGGATGATTCGTTCCAGGCTTTTTTTGGTTTCAAAGGTTCCATTGAGAAGTCAGTTGTTATTCTATAAGCTTTTCTTGATTGTGTGACTTGTGTATTATCTCTGAAGCTTTCAATATCCTTTCTCTGTTTTGTATACTTGAGGATTTAACTGTGATATGTTGTAGAAATTTTCTTTTCTGGTCTTGTCCATTTGGTGTTAGGTGTGTTTCTTGTATTTGTAAGAGTGTGCCTTTTCTAAGTTTGGAGAAGTTTTATTCCATAATCTTGTTGAAGATCATGTCTATGCCCTTGACCTGGGGTTCTTCTCCCTCATTGATACTTATAATTTGAAGGTTTGATCTTTTGTTGGTGCCCTACATTTCATGAATATTTGTTTCCTGTGTTTTTAGAAGTTTTTTTCATATTCCTTGCTTATTTGGTTTAGATTCTCAGCTTTATTTTCAAGTCTTGATCTCTATTTTCTGCTTCTT
>NW_004949155.1:2096056-2099970 GCF_000317375.1 Microtus ochrogaster
GGAGGCAGAGGCAGGCGGATCTCTGTGAGTTCGAGGCCAGCCTGGTCTACAAGAGCTAGTCCCAGGACAGGCTCTAAAACTACAGTGAAACCCTGTCTCTAAAAACCAAAAAAATAAAAAAAAAAGACTTTCCCTTGAGTTTTCTACTTGGACTATTGGGTTTTTCAATTCTTTTTTTTTTTAAAGATTTATTTATTTATTATGTATACAACATTCCTTCCATGTATGTCTGTATGCCAGAAGAGGCACCAGACCTCCTTACAGATGGTTGTGAGCCATCATGTGGTTGCTGGGAATTGAACTCAGGACCTCCGGAAGAGCAATCAGTGCTCTCAACCTCTGAGCCATCTCTCCAGCCCCTGGGTTTTTCAATTCTGTATTCATTTCAGATTGAGTTCTTTTCAGTGTTTCTATCTTTTTATTGAATTTTGTCTTCAGATCCTGGATTGCTTTTATCATTTCCTTTAGCCTTATGTTCATGCTTTCTTTTCTTTTATTATTTTCTTTAGCTGTTTCCTTGTATCTTCTTTAAATTCTCAATTTTTTGATGAAGTTTAAAGTACTGCCTTGATCTTTCATGTTGATTGCATTTTTGTAATGCAATCTGGTCACATGGCCATTTCCGGTTAGTTCTGTGTCTGAAATGGACACAGCAGTTTGGGAAGGAGCACAGAGTGTGTGGGCTCGGTTGGGCCTAAGGGTTGAATATAGTGTAAGTGGAAGGAATTCAGGTGGACACAGGAAACTGGATTGGCATGTAGGCTCGGCATTGTGATCCTAGCCTGGAGTTTTGGAGTGGATCTGGGAGTTGAGGACAGTTTATGGAGGGGAGCATCTGTTGGAGTCACCAGGCCTGACCCTGATACAAGATGTGCAGGACCTGACTAGGCAGAGAGAGTGAGTGTGGCACATGAGGGGCCTGTAGGTGGGGAGCAACATAAGCAGGGGCGATCAGATTAGGTGACGGCACTGATGTGGCCCCTGGGATAGAGCTAGGGATTTGAGGAGGCTGTGCGAATGGGAGGAAGGACAAGGAAGACACACCTGGATATACTTTGGCACAAAACGCACAGGGTCTTGCTGCACAGAGAGGTTGAATATGATGTGTAGGTTGGGGAGAGAGGGTTCACGTTCTAATACATATTTGGTAAACAATGAGGAGATCTGAAAGTATTCTACAATGGTGTATTATATAAGCAAGGAGATATTCAAACATACCTACTGGCGTAGACTGAGTCACTTTAAACCCAACGAAGTATTGTTTTTGTACTTTGGTACTAAAGTATGTTACATTTTATCATAAAGAACATCCTTGATTTCCCTTGCATATTGAATGTAACACATTTGTTTCCTTGCCATTCTGTGGGTGACTCACTCTATTTCAACTATTGTTGTGTTCCCTTTTCTTTTATGAGTCATATTTCCCTTCCAGCTAGGATATTATACTTTAACATCCTTAGTAAATAGACTCATCTGCTTCTTGGAGACTTTGTTCATCTATTGTTTAAAAGGAAAATAAAGAACTTTTATGGAATAATTAACTGATTAAGAAATGAAACAAAAATGTCTCACAATAGAATTCTATTTACATTGTGCCAAAGTAACCGTGCCCTGTACATAGTTATTTCCATCATTACAATTAGTATCTTTTTAAAAACTAATGCTCAGATTAGAAGCTCCATTTTGCTATTCATTTGCCACATATCTATTGACTGCGTTTTAACATCTCTATTAGACTCTAGAGCTAAGAAAGACACATAAACCATGCTTTCAAGGAGTCACAGGTCCAATGAGAAATACAATTATTTGTAATAAATTACAAAGACAAATATTTGTAATTAATGCCAGAATGACTGTAACAGAGGGGTTTAAGATGCTGTGAAAGTAACAGGAATAGCCGGGCGGTGGTGGCTCACATCTTTAATCCCAGCACTCGGGAGGCAGAGGCAGGCAGATCTCTGTGAGTTCGAGGCCAGCCTGGTCTACAAGAGCTAGTTCCAGGACAGGTTCCAAAGCTACAGAGAAAGCCTGTTTCGAAAAACAAACAAACAAACAAACAAACAAACAAACGTAACTGGAATAAAGTAGCTAACTTTGACTATGGATGAAGTATTAGCGTGGTAAGTGAGGCTACTGTGTGATTGGAGAAATGGAAACGATGGAGAAATAGGGAAAGGTGGGGAATGCTTTGCCAAATATATGATGTCTTTACTAAATGTCAGGCAGAGAAATTGGGAAAGGAAATTCCTGATAGAGAAGTAGTCATGTGAAAAGATGCAAATTATGGTTCATTGTCAAACTCAGTCCCTGCTTTGGGCTCATAGACTACTATTTTAATCATAGCTACATTTCCACCATTTCCTTTCCTTTACTTCATAAGGATTGTGGAGTTGTAATATGTACATAAAAACTTGGAGTTGGGAGTGGTTGTGTATGCCTGTAATGTCAGCACGTGGGTGATTTAAGCAGAATTATCTTGAGTTCAAGGCAAGCCTGAACTATAAAGTGAAACCTTAGGGAAAGAGAGATAGGGGGAGGGTAGGGGAAAGAATGACAGGGAGAGGAGGGAGGAGAAGGAGCAAGAGATGGTAAATGATTTCTTTACTGTCAATTATCAAACAAAATTCATGCACAAATATTAAAGAACAAATGGGGAACCTGAACCAAGTCACAAGTCACCAATTATACCCACCATTGCTCACTCCTTGCTCAAAAAGATGGCCTCCCCCTTGGTCATGTTCATACCTAATGAAAACCCTGCCTCTTGGACCAAAATGCTCCTCTCAATTGCTTAGCAGACCAGTGACAAAATTCCTGTAACATTTCCCCCTTTTTTCTAATTAAGAAGGAATGGTTTAACCCAAACACAGTAAAGCTGTATTATCAAGTATTGCCCCAAAATTATTGAAAGGTTTATGAAATTTTGGAAGTATTTTATACCATTAGGCCAGGTTACTCCTTCTCTTGGTAATTTTTTTCAGATGGTTCTTCCTTCTATTTTTTTGTTTCATTTGTCCAAAGGTCTTTAGATTCCTCAGTTGGGTGTTTTTATTTTCCTGGAAAGAAAAATTCAAAAACCCTGCCCTGACACTAATTTGATGAGTTTTCTTTTTCTTTAGGTTGAATTACCACAATGGTTGATGAACTATCACCTCTCCATGTCAAGAGGTCTCTCCTGTTTGAATTGAATATTTATTAATTTTGGTAGTATCTATAGTTTTTCTTCTTTTCTGAAAACAAAAGCAAGCTTTTCCCCCAACATAACACATATCCTGGTTTCTATCTGAGGTCAACATATCTCTAAGGCATACTGGCTGATTTAGTTCAGTGTATTTTTTCTTTTTATTTATTTATTTATTAAAGATTTCTGCCTCCTCCCCGCCACCGCCTCCCATTTCCCTCCCTCTCCCCCAAAAAGAGAGCATCTTCAACAAATTGTGCTGGCAAAACTGGATGCCAATCTGTAGAAGAATGAAAATAGACCCATATCTATCACCATGCACAAAACTCAAGTCCAAATGAATTAAAGACCTCGATATCAGTCCAAACACACTGAACCTGATAGAAGAGAAAGTGGGAAGTACTCTACAACACATGTATACTTCCTACGTATAACCCCATCAGCACAAACATTAAGGGCCTCATTGAATAAATGGGACCTCCTGAGACTGAGAAGCTTCTGTAAAGCAAAGGACACTGTCACTAAGACAAAAAGGATCAAAGACCTCAATATCAGTCCGAACACACTGAACCTGATAGAAGAGAAAGTGGGAAGTACTCTACAACACATGGGCACAGAAGACCACTTCAGCACAAACATTAAGGGCCTCATTGAATAAATGGGACCTCCTGAGACCGAGAAGCTTCTGTAAAGCAAAGGACACTGTCACTAAGACAAAAAGGCAACCCACTGA
>NW_004949155.1:2100425-2101756 GCF_000317375.1 Microtus ochrogaster
AGGACCTTTGGAAGAGCAGGCAATGCTCTTAACTACTGAGCCATCTCTCCAGCCCTTAAGCATTTCTTTTAAAGTGCAATTAGATCTTTCTATAACTGCTTGTCCTGAAGGATTGTGTGGCATACCTGTAATATGTTTTATGTTGTAATGTGACAAAACTGTTTCATTTTACTAGAGACAGATGCTGGAGCATTGTCAGTATTAATTTGTACAGGCATTCCCATGATGGCCATACCTTCTAAGAGATGTGTAATTACAGATTCAGCCCTTTCAGAGCCCAAGGCAGTTGTCCATTGAAATCCTGAATATGTATCTATGGTACAGTGTATGCATTTAAATTTTTCAAACTCTGAAAAATAAAACACATTCATTTTCCAAATTTCATTTCTTTGAGTTTCCTTTGGGTTAATCCCTGCAGGTAGTGGAGTTTGGTTATACTTAGAACCAAGTAGGACATTTCCTTATAATTTCCTTTGTTTGATGCCAAGTGATAGAAAATTCCTTTTTCAAACCCTTGCTATTCACATGATATTTCTTATGAAATTTTGAGGTTTCCAGCACATTTACTACTAATATCTGATCAATTTCATCATCACCTTGTGCTAGACGGCTTGGTCGACCTATATGGGATTGGATGTATGTTATGTATATGGGATGATTCTTATTCCTGGTGATTTCCTGTAGTTGTATAAATAACAAAGTTAATGCTGAATCATCAGTGTTTCAATGTGTAAAACAAATTCTTTCTGCATATTGGTAGTCAGTAACTGTATTAAGAGTTTCTGAAAAATCTAATAATATCATGAAAATGCATATAATTCTGACTTTTGAACAGAATCATAAGGGCTTTGAGTCACTTTACTTAAATTTCCTGATGTATATCCTGCCTTTCCAGATTTATTTGGAGCAGTATAGAATGTAGGGGCTCCAGCTATTGGTGTTCCCCATACAGTATGAGAAAGGACCCGATTGATTCTTTTTATAAACTGAAGACTCTTGCTTTTGGGACACTTGGTCATTAATATTGCCCAAAAATTATTGCAAGCTCTTTGTCAATGTTTATTTTTAGTCCATAAAGAGGAAATTTCAGCATAAGTAAAAGATACTACACTTCCTGTTGGCTCCATTCCTGTTAATTGGTGAAGTTTCAATTTCCCCTTTAGACTCAATTCAGAAACATTTTCTACATAGGTATTTTTTTTACTTTGTTTGTGTGGCAAAAATTTCCATTCCAGGTCTGGAGAGATGGCTCAGAATTTAAGAGCACTGGGTGCTCTTCCAGAGGTCCTGAGTTCAATTCCCAGCAACCACATGGTGGCTCACAACCATCT
>NW_004949155.1:2102587-2118943 GCF_000317375.1 Microtus ochrogaster
TCATATTTAAGATTAAAGTTCAGAGCTAGAAGTCAGGTAGTGCTGGTACTCATCTTTAATTCTAACACTTGGAAAGCATAGGCAGGTAGGTCTCCAAGTATGAGGCCAACTTGGTCTACAAAATCAGTTCCAGGACAGCCAGGACTGCATATAGAAAAACTCTGTCTCAAAGAGCCAATAAAATTAATAAAAAAGTTCAAAGTTGGAAAGATGGCTCTGTGGTTAAGACTACTCGCGCTGCTCTTGCAGAAGTCCAGGGTTTTGTCCCCAGCTCGTATGCTGGCTCTTAAACACATATATTCTATTTCCAGATACTCTTTTCTGGCCTCCATGGACAACATGTATGCACATAGTACAATACATACACACAAGCAAAAAATATATAATAAAAATACACACAAGCAAATATATGTAATATAAATACACACGATATATATATTAGCATTGTGAGTTGGAAAATGCTCAGTCTGCCCCAAGTTTGAGAGCTGAGTTAGGATTCCCTAGCACCCATATAATTGCCAGGGTGAGTGTGGCAGCTCTCCTGGAGTCCTAGTAGGAACAAGCTGTCTAGATGAATTGGCTAGCACTAGGTTCATTAAGAGATCTTGCCTCAAAATATAAGGAGGAGAGTGACTGAGAAAGACTCAACAACAACCTCTGGCCTCCACATGTACACAACCATTCACTTATACTCATATACAATATTATGCATGTACACACAGTACACTTGTAGCTACATACAAAGAGTGGAGTCCTATGAGCCTGTGCAAATAAAATTATATATCTACAAACATAATTAAGATAAGATAAAGAAAACTTATATCAAACTCCAAATTTCTTGATTCTCTTTTATAGTCAAGCCCTACCACAATTATTGAAACAACTGATGTTTTTCTGTCTCTGTAATTTTGCATTACCTAGAATATTATAAATGGAGCTTTGCATTACATAGCCTTTTGAATTTAGCTTTTTTTACTCAGTATAATGCATTTTAAATTTACCTTCATTGTATGTGTCACAAGTGCATTCAATTTTTTTCCTAATTAGCACTCTATTGTATCATAGATTATTTGTCCATTTACAATGTTGCTTCTATTTTTAGTTATTAGGAATAAAAAAGCAAATGAAAGTTATGTGTGAATTTTACTGTGAAGGTGAACTTTGTTATTTTGCATAAATAGGTAGGGGTGAAATTGCTGGATCACAGAGGACATTTCTATTTAATCTTGTAAAATTCATAAAAGAAACTTCCAAATGGTTTTCAGAGGACACTGTGTTATTTACTTATTCACCAGTAATAATATATGAGACTTATGGGCTGGAGAGATGGCTCAGTGGTTAAATGCACTGGCTGCTCTTCCATTCTTCGGTCGAGGGGCATTTAGGTTGTTTCCAGGTTCTGGCTATGACAAACAATGCTGCTATGAACATAGTTGGGCACGTGTTCTTGTGGCACAATTGAGCATCCTTTGGGTATATACCCAAAAGTGGTATTACTGGGTCTTGAGGAAGGTTGTTTCCTAATTTTCTGAGAAATCACCACACTGACATCCAAAGGGGCTGTACCAGCTTGCATTCCCACCAGCAATGGAGGAGTGTTCCCTTTACCCCACAACCTCTCCAGCATAAGTTGTCATCAGTGTTTTTGATCTTGGCCATTCTTACAGGTGTTAGATGGAATCTCAGAGTTGTTTTGATTTGCATTTCTCTGATGAGTAAGGATGTTGAACATTTCCTTAAGTGTCTTTCAGCCATTTCAGATTCCTCTGTTGAGAGTTCTCTGTTTAGGTCTGTACTCTTATTTTTTTATTGGAATATGTGATCTTTTGGTGTCCAATATTTTGAGTTCTTTGTATATTTTGGAGATCAGACCTCTGTCTGATGTGGGGTTAGTGAAGATCTTTTCCCATTCTGTAGGCTGTCATTTTGTCTTGTTGACCATGTCCATTGCTTTACAGAAGCTTTTCAGTTTCACGAGGACCCATTTATTGATTGTTTCTCTCAGTGTCTGTGCTTCTGGGGTTATATTTGAGAAGTGGTCTCCTGGATATTTTGGGTTAAGCTTTTGTTAGATTTAATGTTTTCCTTGACTGATGAGTCTATTTCCTCTATTGTATCTTCACCGCTTGAGATTCTCTCTTCCATTTCTTGTATTCTGCTGTTCATGCTTGCGTTTCTGGTTCCTGATCTTTTTCTCATGATTTCTGTTTCTATAATTCCTTTGGTTTGTGTTTTATTTATGGTTTCTATTTCAGTTTTCAAGTCCTGGATAGTTTCTTTTATATGTTTGATTTCTTTTTTTGGTTTTCTTTAAGTGATTTGCTGATATCTTCCAATTTTTTGTTTGTCTTTTCCTTAATTTCTTTAAGGGAATTTCTCATTTCATCTTTAAGAATTTCAAACATTCTCTTGAGGTTATTTTCTAGATCATTTTCTTCTGGTTCATCCATATTTGGTTGTTCCGGTCTTGCTGTTGTAGGGTCTTTAGGTTTTACTGGTATTGTGTTGCTCTTTGTGGTATAGCACGTGATCTTACCTTTTCTACTCATCTTTTCCTCTTATAGGTGTGGTTGGGGCTGTCTGAGATTCTGTTGATTAATCTTCTAGATGCCAGTGAATTCAAAGGTCAGATGGTTGTTCCTCATGGTACAATCAATGTCACAGTTCTAGTTACCCTGTTGGTTATTCCTGTTCCTGGAGATAGCTCAGTGTTCCTATGCTTTGGTCTGCTCTCTTGGAGTTTTCTGTCTCAGGCCTACTTTGGCCTAGGTTGCTGGTTTTGATCTGTTTCTGTAAATCCTGGTTTGGATCCCCTCCTGCAGAAGTCCCTGGCTTAGAGTTGGACCTGTTCTGGTAGAGATTACTGGCTCTGGATCTGGTCGCTAGCTCAATCCTGATCCACCAGTGTTTTGGGACTGGGTTGGCTCCCAGGACTGGATTTGCTCCTGGCTTCTGCTCCTGGTGGAGCTTGTTTTCTCAGGCCCTCTCTATCCTAGGTGGCTTGTTCAGTCGCACTCCTGTGGAATTTGTTGCCCAAGGTGGAGTTCCTTGCCTCAGGGCAACTTTGGCCTAAGTTACTCACTGTAAATCTGTAAATCCTAGTCTGAATTCCCTCCTGCAGAAGACCCTGATTTGGAGTTGGACCTGGAAAGGTTTCTGGTTCAGGCCTATTACCTTGGAGGTCCCAGGCTCAGGTATGCCTGGACCAGCAGAGGACCTGATTACTTCCTCAGAGGTCCCAGACTCATGCTCGGACTGCAAAGGTTCCAGGTTCCTGCCTATTCCCTTTGATGTCCCAGACCAATGCCTGAACCCACAGAGGTCCTGGCTCAGGCCTACTCTCTCTGAGTTCCCAGACTCACACCTGGTCCTGTTGACATCTCTGGTTCCTCCCTATTTCCTCGGAGGGCCTTGGTTCACTAATGCCCAGACTGGCTGAGGTCCTGGCTCAGGCCTAGTTCCTCGGAGGTCCTAGACTCTTGCCCAGACCCACCAGCATGTTGGCTTAGGTCTACTCCTTTAAAGGTTCTGGATTCATGTCTGGACCCTCAGCAGTCTCTGGCTCTGGCTCACTCTCTCAGCGGTTGCTCCCCTGTACCTGTTCCAGTGGAGATAGTTGACTCTGGATCTGGTCACTGGCGCAATCTTGATCCGCCCATGTCCTGGAACTGGATTTGCTTTTGGCTTCGGCTCCTGGTGGAGCTTGTTCTCTCTGTGTCTTAGGTAGCTGGTTCAGTCCCACTCCAGTTCTGGTGGAGATCACAGACTCTGAGTCAGGTTGTTGGCTCAATCCTGGTCTGCCAGTGTCCCAGGTTTGGCTCCCGGGACTGAATTTGCTCCTGGCTTCTGCTCCCATTGGAGCTTGTTTCTTTCGGCCCTCTCTGGCCTAGGTGATCCACATGTTTCTTAGGTCATTTGATTGGTAAATCTCTTCCCAACCCTTTACTCTGAGGTAATGTCTGTTTTTGAAGTTGATATATGTTTCTTGTATACAGCAGAAGGATGGGTCCTACTTTCATATCTGTTCTCTTAGCCTATGTCTTTTTTAAAGTAAATTGAGTCCATTGATATTAAGAGATATTAATGACCACTGATTGTTAATTCCTGTTACTTTTCCCATGGTAGTGTTTGTATGCTTCTATTCTTTGAGGTTTGCTGGTATCAGGTTATCTGTTGCCTGTGTTTTCATGGCTGCAGATAATTTCCTTGGGTTTGAATTTTTCTTCTAGTAGTTTCTATAGGGCTGGATTCATGGATAGGTGTTATTTAAATCTGGTTTTGTTATGGAATATCTTGTTTTCTCCATCTATGGTGATTGAAAGTTTTGCTGGGTATAGTAGTCTGAGCTTATATCTGTGGTTTCTTCGTGTCTCTAAAACGTCTGTCCAAATGGTCTTCAGCATTTCCATTGAGAATTCGGGCATAATTCTGATAGATCTGCCTTTATATGTTACTCAGTGTTATTTCTTTGCAGCTCTTAATATTTTTCTTTATTCTGCATGGTTAGTATTGTGACTATTATATGGTTAATAGATTTTTTTTGGTCCAGTCTATTTGGTGTTCTGTAAGCATCTTGTACCTTCATGGGGTTATCTTTCTTTAGGTTGGGAAAGTTCTCATCTATGATTTTGTTGAATATATTTTCTTTGCCTTTGAGCTGGAGTTCTTCTCCTTTTATTCCTATTATTCTTAGGTTTGGTCTTTTCATGGTGTCCCAGATTTCCTGGATGTTTTGTGTTAAGAATTTGATTTAACATTTTCTTTGATTGGTGAATCTATTTCCTCTATCACATCTTCGATGCCTGAGATTCTCTCTTCCTTCTCTTGTATTTTGTTGGTTATGCTTGCATTAATAGTTTCTGTTCATTTACCCAAGTTTTCCATTTCCAGAATTCCACCAGTTTGTGTCTTCTTTCTCATCTCTATTTCAGTTTTCAAGTCTTAAACTGTTTGAACTGTTTGCTTCACCTGTTTGATTGTTTTTTTCATTGTTTTTTAGCTTTCTTTAAGGAATTTTTTGATTTATTCCATTTTTTCTTTGTTTTTTCCTTTATTTCTTTTTTCTTTGAATATTTTTTCTGCTGTCAATTCTTTTTTATTTTATTTCATTTTATTACTTAAAAAATACCAATCCAAATTTTCACTTCTTTTCCTCCTCCCACTTCTCTCCCACTCCCTTCCCCTACCGTCCCCCCCACCCCTCTCCACTCTTAAGAGAGGGCCAGGCACCCTGTCCTGTGGGAAGTCCAAGGCCCTCCCCCATACATCCAGGCTTAGGAAGGTATGCCTCCAAAGAGAATAGGATCCCCAAAAGCCAGTACATGCAGTAGAGACCTATCCCAGTGCCATTGTCATTGGCCCCTCAGTCTGCCCCAACTGTCAACCACACTCAGAGGGACCAGTTTGATCCCATGCTTGTTCATTCCCAATCCAGTTGGAATTGGTGAGCTCCCATTAGCTCAGGCACATTGTCTCAGTGAGTGAATCCCTATCTTCTATTTCTTTAAGGGAGTTTTTCATTTCCTTTTTAAGTGTCTCTATCATCTTCATAAAGCTATGTTTAAGGTTGTTTTCTTCTGCTTCTTTTGGGTTAGGATGTTCAGATTTTCCTGTTGTATGACCCCTGACTTCTGGTATTGCCATGTGGCTTTTTAGGTTGTTGAATGTATTTCTGCATTGGTGCCTTCCTTTCCTCCATTTGGTGTGGGCAAGGTCATTGCTTCTTGCTCAATTTCTTGCAGTCGGTGTCTGTGTCTCAGGGAACCTCTCTTGGATTGCTCATTGCAGTCGCTGTCTGTGTCTTAGGGAGCTGCTCTTGGTCTGCTTTATGTAGTTGCTGTCTGTGTCTCAGGGAGCCACTGAGATCTCCTGGAATGGGTGTGTTTGGAGGTAGAGTGGGACTTGTAGATTACAAGTGTCTGGTGAATGATGGCGTGTTGGAGCAACCTGTCTGCAGGTGGCTTGTCTGCTGGCTGGCTAGTGAAACTGAGGCTGGTGGGGGAGGGGCTTGGGGTTTTGCTTTGAGGCATGGGCCCAGATACTGGGCTGTGAAGATGGAAGCTGATTACTCATCTCTTGGTCTGCTCTGTGCAGATGCAGTCTGTGTCTTAGAGAGCTGCTCAGGTCTCTGGGAATGGGTGGGTTTGTGGACAGAGTGGGACTTGTAGGTTACAGGGTCCAGTCGATGGGGGTTGGTTGGAGCAGCCTACCTGCAGGAAGCTAGCCTGATGGCTGGCTAGTGAAGCTAAGGCAAGTGGGGGAGGGGCCAGGGTTTATTCCCCCCTCCCCTGGGCCTAGGGCCAAGACACTGGGCTGTCCAGCCAGGGAACTGGCCACTCACCTCCTGGCTCACTCTGTCTGGAATGAGAGTCTTAATGAAGAATCATCTTGATGAGGATCAGTTTGTGGGCATGGCATGGGCATGTCTATGTGGGATTGTCTTAATTGTTAATTGATATAGAAGACCCAGCCCAGTGTGAGCAGCAGTGTGTAATGAGTGGCAAAAGGTAGCTGAGAGCAAGTAAGGTTGCATGCATTTTTTTCTCTCTGGTCTTGACTGTAGATATGATGTAACCAGTCACTTCCCATTATGACTTCTCTGCTATGACAGGCTGTACCCTAAAATTGTAAGCTGAAACAAACTGCTTTTTCCCATAAACTGCTTTTTGTTCCAAGTATTTAGTTACAATAACAGAATAAAACTAGAACAATATAGTATTTCTTTCTGTATATGGGTATTTGTATGCAAAAGTTTCTGTTCCTCCCAGTTCCACAGCCATTCAGTCTCAAATACATATACAGGGGCTTATATTAATCATAAACTTTTGGCCTATTGCTCAGGCTTATTATTAACTTGCTCTTACAACTTAAATTAATCCATAATTCTTATCTATTTTTATTTTATTTTTATTTTATTTTATTTTTTTTGGTTTTTCGAGACAGGGTTTCTCTGTGGTTTTGGAGCCTGTCCTGGAACTAGTTCTTGTAGACCAGGCTGGTCTCGAACTCACAGAGATCCACCTGCCTCTGCCTCCCAAGTGCTGGGATTAAAGGCGTGCACCACCATCGCCCGGCTTTATTTTATTTTTTTTAAAGATTTTATTTATTATGTATACAACTTCCTGCCTCCATGTATGCCCTCAGGGCAGAAGAGGACGCCAGATCTCATTACAGATGGTTGTGAGCCGCCATGTGGTTGCTGGGAATTGAACTCAGGTCCTCTGGAAGAACAGTCAATGCTCTTAACCACTGAGCCATCTCTCCAGCCCTTCTTATCTACTTTTAGTCTTGTGGTTTGCTACCTTTTCTCAGTAAGGCATTTTCATCTTGCTTCCTCTGTGTCTGGCTGGTGACTGTGTCTCTGTCTTTCTTCTTCCCAGAATTCTCCTAGTCTGGTTGCCCCACCTATACTTCATGCCTGGCTACCAGCCAATAAGCATTTTATTAAGCCAATATAAGTGACTAACCTTTGCAGTGTGCAAGAGCATTATCCCACTGCAGGTGATCTCACTTAGCATAATGTCTTTTAGATTTATCCATGACAGATTTCTTTGTTTTAAAATTTATATTATTATTAGTGTGTATGAACGTACTGTGGCTTGTGTGTTGAGGTCCGAGGATGACTTTGTGTAGTTTGTTTCTTCTTCCACATTTTCATGAGTTATGAAGACCTAATTTAGGCCATCAAGCTTTCATGGCAAGGACATTTAAACTCTGAGTCATCGTCCCAGCTCCAATTAAAAAAAGTCCCCTTAACTCCTCTTAGATCCATCCTTGCCTCCCTACCTTGCAACTTCATATCCTTAAAAAAAATAATACATTGACTCCAATTTGTGCAGTCAATATATTCCAGGGTGTAGGGCCCATCCACTGGAGAAAATAGTATGGGGGTTCCTTCAAAAATATAAATAAAACTACTATATAATCCAGATTTTCTACTTCTTCTTATACAGCTAAAGGATGTAAAATCCATGTTTCCAAACAATGCCTGCATACTCATATATATATGTATTAGTATTTAGTCATTATAGTCAGCGTATAGAATAAATTCTACAAGGAGCTGCTCTTTTAGAGAAAACTAACTCTCCTCCCAGAAGTCACCAACTGTCCATAGCGTCTCAGGGGTGAAGCCTTGTGAAAACCTCCCCTTTATATTCTAGAATGTTGACTGACATGATCTTGAGCAGACAACCATGGCTCCATTAGCTGCTGCCAACTTCAGAAAGAAGCTTCTGTGACCAAAGTTTAGAGCTGCTCTAATTTGTGGAGTGCATTGCTGGCAGAGCTGTGCTGGGCTGAAAGGTAATGTTCTCAGATCACACTGGCTCTAGCAGGCTCCACATGATACTGTGTGCAGGAGAGATGAATGGGAGCCACTCTTCTGTGCAGTTTCTGGTTTTGGCATTTTGGGGCTCAGAAATCTCCTCCTAACCCATTCAGGCTGTTGGAGGAACATAATGCCCATGGATGCAGAACTTCTGAAGGCTACATATCCATATAAAATCCATATACATTTTCATCCTCTTACTTAGAAATGGACACTTAGGTTTATTCCATATGTTGACTATAGTGACTAAATACTAACACATATGTACGAGTGTGCAGACATTGTTCGGAAACACAGATTTCATCCTTTAGCTGTATAAGAAGAAGTAGAAATCTGGATTATATAGTAGTTTTATTTATATTTTAAAGGAACCCCCATACTGTTTTACACAATGGCTATATTTTCTTGAACATTTGTTTGTGTGTTTTTGATTCAAGGTCTTACTATGCAGTCCTGGCTAGTTTGGAACTCACTATGTAGACCAGGCTGGCCTTAAACTCACAGAGCTCCACCTATCTCTGCCTCTGAGTGCTGGGATTAAACATGTGCACCACCACACCCAACTCATAATTGCTATTTTTAAAAAATTAAATTCTTTCATCCTTCATAATCTCTTGAGTGAATTTTAGTCATTTTCAGCTCGCAGTAGCCTTTCTTATGCCCTTTTCTTCTTCCCAACAAGTCTTCCTGCTCTCATGTCTTTTCTCTCTGTGTGCGACTGACCCACAGAGTTTAGTTAGGGTTGTATACACACAATGACTGTTTTAACTTATTCTCCCTTCAACAATGGCTAAAGGTTGTCTTTTCTCCAAATCCTCTGCAATACTTATCCTTTATGTTTTTGGTAACAGCCACCCAAACATGTTTCTGAATTTTCACTTGTACTGCTCTTATGTGTGTTTTTTTTTAAAAAAATATTTATTTATTTATTTAGTATACAATGTTCTGTCTGTATGCCTACAGGCTGGAAGAGGGCGCCTGACCTCATTACAGATGGTTGTGAGCCACCATGTGGTTGCTGGGAATTGAACTCAGGACCTTTGGAAGAGCAGGCCATGCTCTTAACCACTGAGCCATCTCTCCAGCCCTCTTATGTGTGTTAAGAGAAAGATTTATTAGTGTTCTTTATTTACTTTTATAAAGATTATTCAGGGCAGTTATAAGGGCGTTATATTATACAATTATCAATAAATGTAAAATGCATTGCACGTAGGTGAAATATAGTAGTATACAAAAAGGCATTTAAATGCTTATTATTTTATTTCTATAAATCGTTTAGGCAATATAATACCTTGATATGTGTATACAATGTGTAGTGATCAAACCATGGTAATTAATATATTAGTTTCCTCACTATTATTTTTGTTTGTAGTCTGTGAGCTCCTAACATCTAGTTATTCATAAAATGTATAATGTGTTATTGTGTGTTTTGTAGAGTTCTGGAAGCCTAGAATATATTAAATTTATCTTACTTCCTTTGGGTATCCACTATGCAAACCCCCATAACCTCACTAGTTTCTCCCTCCTTGGTGTCTAATAGTAACAAGTCCACATTTCAATTAACTCTAAAATGTTTGTGCAAGAGACCATGTAGTATGTGTCATTCTGCTTCTGACTTATTTCACTTAATGTAATGTCTTCTGGTTGCATGCACTTAGCCACAAATGATAGAATATCACTTTTATGATTCATTTACATTCTATTATATAGGTGTGTGCCTCATTTTCTTTATCTATTCATTTGTTCATGAGCATCTGGGTTATTTTTATATCTTATCTTTGTGAATAGTACTATAACAAATGGGCATGTAAGTGTGTTCTGATATGACAATATTTATTTTGGATGTATTCTTGTCTTAGTTAGGTTTTTATTCCTGTGAAGAGACACTATGACCACGGCAACATTTAATTGAGGGGACTTGTGCAGTTCCAGAGTTTCAGTCCATTATCATCATGGTGGGGAACATGACAGCATGCAGGCAGACATGGACTGTGGGAGTTGAGAGTGTTACATCTTGCAGGCAACAGGAAATCAACTTTCACACCGGGTGATATCCAGAGTATATGAAACCTCAAAGCCCACTCCCACAGTGACACAGTTCCTCCAACAAAGTCATACCCACTCCAACAAAGCCACACTTCCTAATAGTGTCATTCTCTATGAGATTATGGGATTATGGGGGTCAATTACATTCAAACTACCACAATACTCAAAATGATATAGCTACTGTTAGTATTCAGACATCTGTACTGGCTTGCCCTTAGGGTTCTGATAGGTTATGTCCTGTGTACATTCGCTATGTTCCCTTTTAAAAGGGCCCTACCAACCTCCCATCTCTCTCTCTCTCTCTCTCTCTCTCTCTGCCTCTCTCTTCTCTTCTGCTGCTCCTGTCCCTAGAGGCCGTCCCCCTCCCCTTTTCTCTTTTTACATTCCTTTTCCCTTAATAAAAACCCCTCCACGTAAACTCTGTTGCACGGCATCATTCTCATGCTTGCCATTTTTTCTAAACCACAACAGTTAGATCATATGATATATCTATTTTAGTTTCTTTAGGAAACTTTAAGATAAAACTTTCTGTACTGGGCATATTAGTTCACATTTCTGTCAGAAATGCATGAAAGTTTTCTTGCTAGCATCTATTGTTTTCATGAAAATATGTTTGATTGTACACCTGTAATCCCAGCAATAGGGAATCTGAGCCAGGAGGATTGTAAATTTGAAGCCAATCTGGGAAATTTTATAAATTCTGTCCAACTTGTGGTATATGTCAAGAGCCTGATTTGAAAAACAAATGAATAAACACCTTCCTCTAAACTCCACAAAGAGTAACAGTACAAAGTTGAGGCCAGAGGCATGGATCTATAATTCCAGTACTTGGGAGGTATTGAGGTAGGAGAATTAGAAGCTCTAACTTACCCTTGGTCACATAGCAATTTCAAGACCAACCTGAACTACCTACCCGAGAACCTGTCTCAAAAACAATTTAAGAAAAATTAATAATTGCTATTTTAACCGTGGTAAGATGGAACCTCATTATAGCTTTGGTTCACTTCTACAAATTTTCACGTGTTTATTGGTTACTTGTATCTCTTCTTTTGATGATTTGTCCAATGTAAATTTTATTGCTTGATTTGTTTTAGTCCATCAAAAATAATCTTCATATGCTTTGCATATTAATTCTCTACCTGTTATATAGCGTGCATAGACTTTCTCCATTTTGACAGTAGTCTCTTCATAGTACTGCACTTTATCATTTCATAGGATCTTATTTGCAATTTTTTTTGTTCTGTGTTCTATGCTTTGGAGTCCCATTCAGGAGGCCATTCCATTGCATATGCCAAAGATTTTGACCCTCCATGGTTTCCTGCGGCGAACTCCTCGACCAGCGAGAAAGAACGACCACCACACACGAGGATTCTTTTCAGATCACGCTTTACTGGAGTGCACTTGGTTGAGAGAGAGCATGAAGCGAAGGGGCCCAAGAGCACTAAGGCAGCTGCTTATATAGGGAATTGGCATATGGGTCACCCTGTGATTGGCTGCCACCATCAGCTGACACCAGACTACTTCGGGATAGGCCTAGGGACCATTATCCACCATGCATGCGGGAAGCGGGGGACACGCAGCTCTCAAAGGCATAAGCCAAATATGGAGTTGTTTATAACCAACAAGACAGGATGTGGTGCCATCTTATAATGGCGATCTTGTCCGGCTCCCTGCAGTTTCCTCTGGTAGTTTCAGATCTTACATTAAGATATTCTATTCATTTATTGTGATTTCAGTATGGAGAGAAGGGGTCAGGTTTTGGTTTACTGCATGTGAATTGACGCCACGTTGAAACTTTAGCTAAGAATCAGTTGATTATAAATGCAGAGGCTCATTATTCCATTCCATTGACCTGTGCATCTATTTATACACCAATGGTGTGCTTTTTGGCTACTATCATTTTAAAAATACAAACACGATACTTTATCTTTAAGATTACTTTGACAACTCTTTACTAGCTGCAGCATTGAGAGAGCAGTCTTTGTACCTCGCCTGGGCAACACAATAGAGCCAACCCTGTTGGTGGAGGTGTGGGTGAGCCAGTCCCAATATTGTGAACATGGGAGAACTGTGCCCATTACTCTTCTATCTTGTAGCAGCTTGGGTGGGGAAAAGATGCCCTCCCCCAAGAACAGGAGACCCGTCCTGGCCCTCAGGCTCTGCTTCTCTGATCTTCCAGCATTAACTCCTATATCTGACTCTGAGTTTTTATTATTAATACCAATTAGAATTTGTGCTATATGTTCTTTTAGCACTGAGATTAGTAACATCCAGAAAAACCAGACCCAACTCTGAAAACAGCACTGAAATCAGTAACAGAATTCTGAAGCTATTACTAGAGTCCACAGGAACAATTTTTTCTCTTCAGAGAAACCTCAAATTTTCCTTTAAGGCTGGCTACACACATGCACACATGCACACACACACACACACGAAAAGCAATCCCCGAATCTACAAAATAATGCTTAAATCAATCTAAATTACATACATAAGTAAACAGAATAGTAACATGTATCCATGGATTGAAAGAGCTCTTTATGTCAGTACTGGCCTGTGTGCTGGCCTCTGCCTTATAATTGATTGATTTCAGGCTTGGTGGCAGCGCTCTAGGTCTTGTTACCGAGTCCCCTGCTCTCCCCCCCACCCCGCCACGCCCCCTCAGGCGAGGTTGTCAGGGCAACCAATGCGGAGCACTGTGGACAGGCTATAATGTCTGCTTGTCTGCTGGCTGCAGTGCTTGCTGCAGTGCTCACAGCTTTCAACCAGCACCTCTGGGCAAGCCCTGCACATCCACCAACTTCGCTTTCCCCATGAAAACCTGGTAACTATGACGTACGTATGGTAGCAGCTGGAGTGTTGTCTCCTTCCAACGACAGTGTACTTCGAAATGTGGCAAGAAACATTTGGCTGAAACAGATGAAGTCAACATCTGCTTGTGAAATTCTCAATAGGTGCTGGCGTCTGTGGAGGGCCTGAGGGAGGGAAACAGAGAGGGGCTATGCTTCTGCAGATTATTTAGCCTCAAGAGTCCAGTTTCACATAAGCAAAATGAGGCATGCTGTCTTTCTGTAGACATTTCATTAGGGTTCTCTGCATTTGCCAGTGTGAGCTTCTCTTCTCAAGTTCTCAAGCCTGATTACCAGTCTTGGAGGCTCTCTTCATTGTTTGCTTTAGTCTTCCAAGATGGGGCCTGCAGGTACCAGTTGTGACATACACTGGCTTGCACTTTTTTTTTTATTATTAGAAACTTCAAGGGTACAAACACGTGTGTGCGAGAGCCAGCACCTCCACGGTCTCCTGTCAAGAAATCTTCACAGAGTGTCAGTGAATGATTGTGGGGAGTTCTCAGAGTCATGACAACTCACAAAGGTACAGTGCTTCATGAATTCTGGAAAGTGTGGAAAGAATTGCAGGTAGTTTTATCTACATTTATTCAGGAAGGCAATGCTTTGTTATGAAAACCTCCATTTTTGGTTTTAGAGACGTGCAGATTACATAGGGCGATATTATAGAGGAAATTAGGGTCCTCTCTTGGGGTTCTTAGTCTCCACTTAGAAAAGCATTTAAGAATAGACTCAAATGGAAGCCCAAGGACTACTTCATTACAGTTTAAAGGGAAAAAATCCCCACGCGATCAAGCTGTAAACCCTCCCCCACAGCTGCTCGAGAAGGAAGATGGAGGAGAAAAGCCGTGTGGATTAAGTAGGTATGGAGGTCAGACACATGCTGGGCAGGGGAGCTTTCGAGAAAGAATGAGGAGGCACAAGGTGTCAGAAAAAGCATACTCATGTTTTTGCCAGCATCTCAACCTCCCCCCCACCAACAAAAAAAAAAAGGAAAAAGGAAAAAGGAAAAAGAAAAACAGAGATGATTGTACCTAAAGGTTGCAGGACCCAGTGGAATGTCATGGTGGCCCATAGGGGTTATTACTCTGAGGGAATGGGATGGAAATTCTGGGAAGAAAAAGTACAGTATTTCATTAAAGGGAAAATTATTTAGCCTGTTTCTTTAGCATGCCTTAAGGTAAGCCTGTCTTTCTAGGAGTGTCCCCTTGGCTAGGAGGGATTTTACATCTCCACCGAGAGCAGAGATTTTCTCTTACTGGGCATTTATGACTGTTCTAACAATCTGTCAGCATCATGCCTTAGTGAAAGAGAGAGGCCTCTTCAATGGTATTGCTTTTGTGGATGTTGACACTGAAATGCTCCTGCAGAATTATGGAGCTTCTGTAGATGGATTGTGGAAGTCGCCAGCTTCTGTTTGTTGCTGAAGACAGATGAGGTCTGTCACATGGACTTAGAAGTTGTTTTCAATGGAATTCACCAAAGAATGGGCCTAATTTGCAATGGGGGAAATGTCTTGTTGAGTTGGGCAGTGAACAGAACTGGAAAGTGACTGGAACAGGAGTAGCTCAGACTGGCTTACCCTCTAGGAGGTCCAGAGCACGTGACTTTTAGGGCTTTTGTCTGCTCACTGGCTGGCAATTCAGAGAGGTTAAAGACCTATGAAGATAAAGATGTATAGGCATGTGGATGGCACAGTCTTAAAGTCCTAAAAGAACATCAGAGTAGTTTCATGACTGTATGAAAAGACTCAGGAGACAGGGACATTTTCATTCCCGGAGTGCTTGCCCCAGGAGCTAAGCAAACTGTGGTAACCTGAGGAACTGTGTGGTAATTCTTATCAGTGTGGAGAAAAAGAAACAAATCTAAGCAGAATTGTTTAAAGATGAGGGCAAGCGTGTTGGCAATCTCTACAGAAATCCAAAGAAAGCCGAGGTTTGGCAGTAGAATGATATGTGGACTTTCAAGAGCCTGCTCGGTGGTAATTTTAGCTGCAGCCTGTGTGGTATTTCTTGATGTTCGCACAAATCCTTCCTAAAAACAACTGATACTGTAGTATAAACAGTTTTTGTATATTAGAAGATAGTTTAAAAATAGCAGATTATTTCATAAAAAGAAAAATATCCCTCTAGGTCCTGATCCTAGAAATTGCAATGGCAATTAGCAATTTATCATTATAATTTTTCTGAAAATGGCTTAATTAAAAAATCTGGAATAGTAATCCAGTTTGAATCATTAAAAAAGATTTATGGGCTGGAGAGATGGCCCAAAAGGGCTGGAGAGATGGCTCAGTGGTTAAGAGTGCTAACTCTTCTTCCAGAGGTCCTGAATTCAATCCCCAGCAACCACATAGCGGCTCACAGTCATCCTATAATAGGATCTGGTGCCCTCTTCTGGTGTGCAGGCAGAACACTGTATACTTTTTGCTTTATGTGTTTAAGATTTTTGCCTGCATATATGTATGTGTACAACATATGTGCCTGGTGCCTAAGGAAGTCAGAAGAGGGCATTAATTGTCCTGGGACTAGAGTTACAGGAAGCTGTGGACTATGTGCATGCTGGGAACCAAATACCAGCATTCTGCAAAAGCAACAAGAGCTGACTCTTCAGTATGGTTTGTTTGAATCTTACCTGACTTATCAAATTACTCTTCATAACTTAATTATGAAAATTACAGACCAAAAAGAGCTCACAAAATGCCATATGATCACTACCTGAATGCTTGCCACTGCCGTCAAAGTTTGGGGTTCTGGAAATAATGTCAGACTATAGATATTTGGATGAAGTGGAACTTGACCTTGAAAAGGAACCAATTATGATCCTCAGTTTTGGACTACAGTTTTTTTTCAACATCCAAAGCTTTTTAATAACAGTAAGATCCAGGGTTAGTTTTTGTAGCCGCGGCTGGCCCTTCTGCCTCTGGCACGTTCAAACTTCCGGCCCTTGGAGCAGACATAGGGTTTGGTATGGCTGTGTGGGGTTCCTGGGGCCTTGCCAAAATGCCGGTACACCTCTCGGCCCTTCCGAGGTCCAGACAGGAGCACAGTGCCACGGCCCTTGGGAGACTCCAAGGCCAGCTGGTCAAAGGTGAGGATCTTACCCCCAGCCTTGAGGATGCGACTTCGGGCCTGGCAGTGCACA
>NW_004949155.1:2119371-2122614 GCF_000317375.1 Microtus ochrogaster
ATGCCTGAAGGCCAGAAGAGGGTGCCAGACCTCTTTACAGATGGTTGTGAGCCACCATGTGGTTGCTGGGAATTGAACTTAGGACCTTTGGAAGAGCAGGCAATGCTCTTAACCACTGAGCCATCTCTCCAGCCCTGGACTACGGTTTTTAAAGACTTTAAGTAGGAGAGTACTATCTGGGTTTCTGGTTTTTTTTTTTTTTTTTTTTTACCATTTAACAAACAAATAGTTGTGAGAATGAACAAAATTGAACACTTGGTTGGGACTTTATTACCACAGGAAAGATGGTTCTGAATCATTGACACATGGAAGAAATGAATTCTGCTTTCCTCCTGTGTTTACCTAGTAGAATAACTTGAATCACAGCCGGCAATCTTCTGTAGAAGATATGTTCTCAGCTGGGTGGTGATGGTGCACGCCTTTAACCCCAGCATTCCAGAGGTCGAGGAAGAGTGGATCTCTGTGAGTTTGAGTACAGCCTGGTCTACAGAGTGAGTTCCAGGACAGCCAGCCCTGTTACACAGAGAAATCCTGTCTTGAAAAAACAAACAAACAAGCAAAAGGCTGGAGTGATGGTTCAGTGGTTGAGAGCACTGGGTGCTCTTCTAGGGGAAGGTTCAATTTCCAGCATCCACATGGCAGCTCACAACCATTTATAGCATCAGTTTCTGATGCCTTCATACAGACATACATGCAGGCAAAACACCAATGCACATAAAATAAAAATAAACAAATTTAAAAAAGAAAAACAAAAAAGATATGCCCACATGTGTGTTCTGTTGTGTTGTGTGGGTGTGTGTGCAAAACCATAAAGCTATAAGTGGAGGGAAAGCATGTGTTTATTTTTATATACTCTAAGAGTCATATATATATAGTACATCTGAGAAGACAGAAAACAGTGCATGTGCTACACATGTAAAGGACTTGTCTACATAGATAGAATCATGTTAGTAAGCTTTAGAAATACCAGCGTCAACAGGGAATTCCATTAACAACTAACCCAGTAAAACTAGGCAGATGTTAACTATGTGCAGATTTTATTAGGCTACCTAGTTCATATTTACTATTTAAATCTTTATATGATGAAATATGATGAGTTGTAAGAACAAATACGTGAAGGGAGCTGGAGAGAGGGTTATGGGTTTAGGAGCACTTCCTGGTCAATCATGAGGACTGGAGTTTGTGTAACAAGTCTGACATTCTGTAAACACCTATAAAGCCAGGTCCAACACCCTCTTATAATCTCTGCCCATGCATAGGCATACACAGCTGCACACATGTGAGCATACATTCACACAGGCACATCATACCCGTACATAAAATGAATCTTTTTTTCCAATTAATTATGCATGCACACATCACTCACACAGCACACAGCACAGACACAGAGACATTCATACACAGACACATTCACACAGTACACACTTACCTGGGACTCGAACCGGCAACCTCGGGCTCTGCAGGCGGAGCTTCCATCCTCTCAGCCAGCACTCCGACTATTCAATAAAATGAATCTTAAGACAAAGATCGGGACTGGAGAGATGGCTTAGTGTTTAAGAGCACTGGCTGATGTTTTAGAGGACTTGGGGTTCAATTCCCTGCACCTGCATGTCAGTTCACAAGTCTTTGTAACTCTAGTTTCGTGGGATCTGGTGCCCTCTTCTGGCCTCTACAGGTATCAGACACGCCTATTCCACAAAAATGTACATGTAGGCAAAATACCCAAACACATAAAAGAAAAGTAAAGGAAATATTAAAGAAACAGAAATACAAAGACCAGAAGAGCAAAACCTTCATTGTTGCTATTAATATCCAAGCCTAGAAATGGCCTTTTCCCGGCTAAATGTACATCCCCTCCTAATATAAAAGAAAAGTAAAATCCCACTTACTGGGAAGTAGAATTGTTTCAATAAATTTTACCAGTGGCTGTTACCATCACTTTAATAGGCAATCTTCACTTTCCGTGGACTAAAACTATAATGACTCTAGTGCATTTTCTGTTTCAATTTCTCTGCCTAGCATCTAAAATCAGAAAAAGTTTGAGGCTGGGTCATTAAGACAGGTCTGAAAAAAAAAAAAACGGGTTATTTGTGTTGCTCCGTTTCCCCAGAAGATTGCTTTTCTATTTTTAAAGCAAACACACATAATAAAAATTAATTTTACAAGCCGGGCAGTGGTGGTCCATGCCTTTAATCCCAGCATTTGGAAGGCAGAGACAGAAAGATCTATGTAAGTTTGAAACCAGCCTGGGCTACAATGTGAGTTCCAGGACAGCTAGGGCTACCCAGAGAAACCCTGTCTAGAAAACAAAAAAACAAAAAAAAAAAGAGAGAAAATTTTGTTATGGCATTATTATACATATGTTATTATACTTTGCTCTTAGTTACCCCCCATAGCTAGCACACCCCCGCCTCTCCTTAGTCTCTAACCTCGCTCTAAATGGTTGCCACATCTGCTTCCATGTCACATATATTCCATTACTCTCGTCTTTGTGTTTCTGCACATAGCTTATTTTGCTGACACAATGATTTGATTCATTTTCCTGATAATGTCATGATTTCATTTTTTCCAATGCTGATTAAATTCCATTTTAAACCACCTTTTTTTTTCATCCATTTAGGTTTTGATGGGCATCTAGGTTGATTCCATTTCCTAGCTCCCGCAAATGGAGCAGCAATGAATACGGATGTGTAAATTTCTCTACGGTGGATATAGATTTAAGTATATTCCTGGGAGTATTATAGCTTACTCATGTGATAGTTTTATCTTCAGTTTTGCCTCAGGAAATTTCACGCTGTCACAGCAGCCGCATCAGTTTATATTCCTACCGACAGTGTGTAAGGAATCCTTTCCCCCACGTCTGACATTTTTGTTGTCATTTCTTTTCTTCTTCCTCCTTCTTCACCTTCCTTTTAAGTGGGAGAAACTTCCTTATATTAGAAAGCCTTTAGGAATAAAGCAGTTAAGAGTGAAAGACAGGGCTGGAGAGATGGCTCAGAGGTTAAGAGCACTGGCTGATCTTCCAGAGGTCCTGAGTTCAGTTCCAGCACCCGCATGGTGGCTCACAGCCATCTGTAATGAGATCTGGCACCCCCTTCTGGTATGCAGGCAGAACACTTTATACATAGTAAATTAATAAATCAAAAGAAAAGAGAGTAGAAGACAAAGGACCAGAGAAGAGAAGCTTCTGTTTTCTATCTATCTATCTATCTATCTATCTATCTATCTATCTATCTATCTATC
>NW_004949155.1:2122714-2133443 GCF_000317375.1 Microtus ochrogaster
TATCTATCTATCTATCTATCTATCTATCTATCTATCTATCTATCTATCTATCTATCTATCTATCTATCTATCTATCTATCTTTGCAGTACCAAGGATTGTACTCAGGATCTCACACATGCTAGGCAAATCTTTTGCCACCAGGGCACATCCTCAGGCCATGCCATTTGTTTTCTTGACTGTAGTCTGATGGCATCTCAAAGCAGCTTTAATTTACAATTTCCTGATGACCAAGGATGTTGAACAGTTTTCAAATATTTATTAGCTAATTGTTTTTCTTCTTTTGAGAATTATCTAGCAGCAGGTTCATTTTAAGGTCAAATAAATACATTTTCCCCATTCATACTCACCAACACACACACACATACACACGCACATACACACACACATACACACATATACACACACATACACACATACACACACATACACACACATACACACACATACACACACATACACACACATACACACACATACACACATACACACACATACACACACACATACACACACACACATACACACACACACTTCTCCTTGTTTTGTTTATCTGTATTTTTAACATCTATTTGTCTATCATCTTTGTTTTAATCTTTTATTCCCTTTGTCTTGAAACATAAGAGGTATTGACTAGCCAGGCAGTGGTGTAGCACAAACCCAGCTCTCAGGAGGCAGAGACGGGTGAATCTCTGAGTTCGAGTTCAGCCTGGTTTACAGAGAGAACTCCAGGACGACCAGGGCTATACAGAGAAATCTTGTCTTGAGCAACCCCAAAACAGTATTGGCTCTTTATCTTTGAATTTAAGTGTGTTAACATATATTACTTCATTGTGAAGTATGCAGCCGCCCTCCATTGTGGAGCTCTGGCTGGAATTCATCTTTGATTTCAAAGATGTGCAGCGGCTTCCAAGATCACCTGCAGCTTGGGAAGGAAGCAACTTGCTGAATGTGTCAATAGCTCCTTTACCATTATCATAGCATCTTCTTTATACTCAGAGGAAAAACCACTATCCATCCATACAAAAAGTTAGAATGTTATTCTGAGTATTTTTCCTTCTGTAGCATGGATTGAATTCATCCATTCAGTTGAAGGCTTAAATTGATGGAAAGCCTGGCAAGGAGAAAATTGTTTCTGACAGGTTCAAACTAGAGTATTGATTATTTTTCCAGCATTCGTCAAAGCTTACTGCATTACCTAAGAAATAGTCAAAGTTCTCACTATTTAAGGAAGGCTAGCTGGAGCTTTGTAGTGAATGTTCTTTATCACAAATACATTACCAGGTACTGGTGGCGCATGCCCTTAACTCAAGCACTTAGGAGGCACAGGCAGGGGCATCTCTGTGAGTTCAAGGCCAGCCTGGTCTACATACATAGTGAGTTCCATGGCAGCCAGAGTTGTTTGTTACACAAGGAAACCCTGTCTTGAAAAACCACTCCACCTCCCCCCAAAAAACCCCAAACAAACAAATAAAAAACCAAAAGAAAACCAAACCAAATATATCTGTGAGGCTGGAGAAATGGCTCAGTGGTTAAGAGCACTTTCTGCTCTTAGAGAGAGTGGACTTGGGTTTGGTTCCTCACCCCCACATTGGGCAGTGGCGACTTTCTGACTTCCTGTAATTCCCTCTCCAGGGATCCAACGTCTCCATCGATACCTGCAGTCACATATACATACCCATACACACACATACACATCATTTTCAAAAATTAATTCTTAAAAAGAGTGTGTACTGTCCAAGTTAAGTTCCCAGCATCTGTGTTGGAAGGTTTACAACTGTTTTTAACTCCAGCATCCACACTCATGGGGCACATGCTCACACAGACATGCACACAACAACAACAATAACTTTTTTAAAGAAAGGAATGCTCAATAGCATTAGTACTGAGGAAATTTAAATTAAAACTACAATTAGAGAACATGCTGCCCAGTTAAAAGTGTAAGGATGACTCAGGAGTTAAGAGCACTGGCTACTCTTCTAGAGGACCCGGGGTTCAATTCCCAGCCCCCCACATGATAGGTAGCTCACAACTGTCCATGACTCCAGTTTCAGGGGATCTGACACCCTAAGACATGTATGCAGGTAAAACACCAATATATATATAAATCTTGAAAGGAAAAAAATTAAAACAACAAAGTATAAGCAAAAGTTATAAAGAAGTGGCAAAGTAGGGTACCTTTGGCGGACTCCGCCAAGGTGTGCCCCAAGGAGAACATGTGACTTGCAAGAGTTTATGCAAGGGCTTACTGGGGGAGGAGGAGAATGAAAGAGCTAAGGTCGTCTTGGAGTGGGGATATGAGAAAGACAGACAGGAAAACAAGAGGAACAAGAGCAAGTCAGAATTGTGACGGTGGGGCACTTTTAAGGGTTGCGCATGTCGCATAACTGATGGTGGAAAGGCACCTGGTGGCAGGTGATGATACTGCCTCTGCCAAGGTTGGTTGGCTGCTGTGGCAGGAACTAACAATGAAAAACAAAACAACAAAACACACTGAAGATATAAAAAAAAATTTATACACTTTTGGTAGGAACACAAATTATAGTTATTATAGGAACTATTACGGAAGTTCCTCTAAAATTCAAAAATATCTATGATATGATCCAGCTATCCCATCTCTGGATATCTATGCAAAAGCAATGAAATCAGTATGTCAAAATGATAGATATATTCAAGTTTATTGCAATTCATAATAGCTAATATATGTATTCAACTTGTGTGTTCTTCAGTGAATTAATGAATAAAATGTGCTATATATATATGTGATTATTATTCAGTCATAATCAAAGTTGGAATCCTTGATTTTTTGCAGAAAAATGTTTAGAATGAGTGGCACTTCATCATTTGAAATATGATTAGCATAGACAGACAAGTATCATATGTTTCCTCTCATATGTGAAAGCCCAAATGTAGACTAGTGCTCTTCGATGTTGGAAAATATGAAAAGAAGATAAGGAAAGAATGGCTGGGTTTGATCACAGCAGATTACGTTTCTGTGTTGAAATATCACACTGAAAGTTACAAATATGCAAACTTGATATGTATTGAGTAGTTACATATAAAAGAAAAAATTTTAGGTATACATAGGAATGCAAGTGTTTCTTTAACATACTGATTTTGTGTCCTTTGAATATGGTAGTTTTGTTTTATTCTTTGTGGAAGGAACTTCAATAGTGTTTTCATAATGGTTGTGCTTACATTCACATGGACAGTATGTAAAGGTTCTCTTTTTTCTTCATTCTTGGCTTATTTGTTCTCTTTTGTCTTTTTGATAGTAGGCCTCCTACCAGAAGTGAGGTCATATTTCATTGTGGTTATCACTTTTATCTTCCTCATGAAAAATGATGTAAAATACTTCTCATATAGTTGTTATTCATTTATGTGTCTTAAAAAAAAAGTTTTTCAAGCTAGAGTTTCTCTGATTAGTCCTGGCATGTAGCCCTGGCTGTCCTGGAACTCACGACATAGAACAGGATGGCCTTGAACTTACAGAGCTCTGCCATCCTCTGCTGGGGTTAAAGGTATACTCCACTCTGCCTGGCTTGTGTGTCATTGGTTCTTTTACCACTTACAAAACCACAGTTTTTTTTCTGTTGAATTGTTTCTGTTCTTTATATAATGACTTTATGCCCAGGCATTCTCTTCATTCTGTTGATTGCTTGTTTTTTATGTACAAATCACACTCTCCCAAATCAATACAAAGCAATACTAATAAACTCCAAGGTTTATTAGCAGCAACCTCAGTTTAGCTTTCAAGATGGAGTGATTTTAAGGCATTGCCTAATTCCAAGAGTCTGTGAGATCCTTCCTCAGTTCCGAGAAGATTTGGGACAATATTGAGCTGGGGGGTGTCTTGGAAGATTGAGCCCTCCGGTGCGGGTTTCCCAGAGACAGGACTCAGGTCTGTTGTTTCAGATTTAGGAGAACCTGGCGTTTTAAAATTTTTACTGTCCAGCAGCAGGTCACCTCTATTAAGTACTTCAACTTCATGATCTGCAAAATGGTGTTCTCCATTGCATTTTGCAGGAGTTGATGTAAGAAGACTTGTTGATCATCATGTGGCCCTCCTGGTGGGAGAAGGTACACTCTCCACTGGGATGTCACTTCATTACCCTGCCCCTCTTATTTCCTCATATAATTAATCTGAAGGTGACACTCTTACCCATGTCCACGAAAGAGATCCAAGAGAGCAGCCCAAGACTAACTTTTTTGAATGCTGATGCCTTTCTTTCTGTCTAGGAATTTTGAGGTCTAAGAAAAGAGCTTCCTACTTTGTCTAGGGTTTGGAGGTCTTATCTGTCATATTGGAGCAGCAGACCCTTTTAACAGTTCACAGGGCTTTGATATGCAGCAGGGTTCCTCCCCAGCCCTCCTTTCTTCAAGGGTTATATTGCAAGGAAAGGTGAGGATTTTCACAGCAAATAAAAGGGTTATCTCAGTCTTTATTGTTTTTAGGGGGGGGGGGACTTTTAGAAGGGAGGTGTTTATGACCCATTGGTTACACTGGAATAAATCTTACCAGTTCCTTTCTCCCATCAAGTTGAGTCTGGCCTCCGGTTATATATAATTGAGGAAGGTCTCATAATCTTTCCAGGAGAAGAGGATTCTCTTTTTATCTGAAGAACACTGAATGGATGGAGGATGGGTTGCTGGGCTTCTTAGATCAGTGAGAAAAAGAGCTGGGATATAAAACAGCAATGCTGTTATCTGTTGTTGGCCAGACTCCTCACAATTCCCTGGCTGTGCTTTACTGAGGAGAGACTTGAAACTGATCAAGTACGCCTGTGTAAGTGGATTTTAAAATTTTCCCTGAGTAGTTTCCTTGCTTTAAAATGTGTGCAAATAGCATTAAAATTGAGAGATAACATTAGATTTCAAGCGAAACTTCAGGATTTCTTATTAAAAGCAAAGCAAACCCATAAAGACTATTCACCTCCCAAGATCAAAAAGCTTAGAGAAAAGGAACCAAAGAAGAAATACAATAACCCCAGTGACCATATGCTAGCTAAACAGTTCGAAATGGTAACATAAAACTTCGTGCTGCACATTTCTTGCCTTGTTTCGTTAGTAATCAGAGACTCACCTATCAGTTGCTTGCGATGGGAAGGAGAAGGAAGTGATAGTCTAATGCAGAATTCGGTTTATTTTTTCCCTCACCTTTATTACTTTGAGCATCCTTTTAAAAAGTGTGTATGCATGTGTAGGTGTGCATGAGTGTGCGTGTGTGTATTTAAATTTTATTATGAAAATATTGCAAATAAAAAGCTACACACTGAAATGAGCCAGATCCCAGAACTCCACAAATATCTGTATAGTTAGAGCAACCATTTCAAGCAGAAGTTGTGAAGCTTCATATTGCATTTTATACTTTCACTGTTAAATATATTTTATGCACATATTCACCACCAAAACAAAAAAAAAAACCATGGCGGATTTAGAACTAGAAAAACAATAAGCTCTATGTCCCCTTCATAACTCCTGTCTATTACCTGCATCCAGTCTCTCCTCATTTCATAATATTTAGCCTTTCTTGTTTTTTCTTTATAAGGTACTCATATGTACCTTTGTTATATATATTATTGGATAGGTTCTGAATTTGAGGAAGAGCATGAGAGTTTTTTTTTTCTGAGATTTTGTGACTTCACTTAACATAAATTCTAAGTTCACTTTTTTTCCTACAAATTTTGTGGGCACATCTTTTTTTTTTTTTAAATCACCCACTATCCTTAATTCTACATTAACAACACTGCTCAGTCCTTCATGCTTCCCACTGGTACCTCAAGAAAGGTGCAGCCTAAGTACTACCACTGGGATGAAATTACTTTCCTTACATATAAAACAAGGTTGTTGAATCTCAAGGGACATTGGATGAATCTGTGACTCTGAGTTAGGTGTTCTCTAAGTGAAGAAAATGAGAAATCAGGATAAATCAAATGGAATATGCTAGAAATGCAAATATGACTATTCTTTCAAATATGTGGTTGAGATGAGATATCAAAGGTTATAGCTAGAGAAAGGATGTTTTAAAAACATTGTATTACTAAGCCAACAGTTACTTTTTTTGAAATACTTTTTTTGAACTACTTTTGAGAAATAGGGGGATTAAAACATTACTTGCTGTCAGAGAATTAGTGAATGATTAATGCAGGAGATGGGAGTTAATAGCAGTCTTTAAATATGTAGAGATTTATCAAAAAAGCATTGGCAAAGATTGAAGTATAGTGCAGAGTCTTTCAAAGAAACATCTAATAAGGACTGGAAAAATATTTTCCCCATTATGTCTTGCTATGTGTGCTATTAAATGCACTTGTTCCTTTTTCAAATACATAAAGAAAGAAGCCTTACTTCGCTGGGTAATTTATCTTTTGTTTGTTTTCCGGACAGGGTCTATGTAGCTTTGGGTGTCCTGGAACTCACTATGTAGACCAGAGTGGCCTCAAACTCACAGAGATCCACCTGCCTATGTCTCCTGCGTGCTGGAACTAAAGGTGTGCACCACTATTCCCAGCTCAGACTGGGTAATTTATATGTGATGAGAGAAGGGGCACTGATGGGGGTGAATCCAGGGCTTGACACATAGTTGGTAAATAATCACTTAGCAACATCCTCAACTCCTGTACTACACTGTAGGATAAGTAGGTGCTCCTAAACTCCATAGTACACTGGAGGAATTTTGAAAGCCTACCTTCTGGGGCACTACTGTAGACCCATGAATCAGAATCTCTGGCATTAAAAGACAAAAACTAACAAAACAATCTAGGGCTTGCTATGCTTATGTCCCTGAAGTCTTTCTGTCACATAGGGTATAACCCTCAGATCGGGAAGTTATGTCTCCTATTTCTGTGCTGGTGAAGGTATAGTTTTGGAAATGTTGCTTGTGAAAATCTCACCTTTAACTAGCAATCATACATTTCATCTGAACAAACCTATTCCATCCACAACAACAGCAGGAAGAAAGTTCCCTAAATTATTTACTGCACCAGCAACCCTAGGGACCAATATTCATGGTTTTAACTTTCAGGCATTATGCTGGCCCGCCCCTTATCACCTGGAAAGATGCACCTGTCAGCTCAGGTAAATACCTAGCCAGCCCCAGAATTTTACAGCCACACATGAGCTTGTGGGTATTTAGGCAAATACTTAGTCAGCCCAAGACCCCACAGCCGTACTTAATATGTAGGGCTCTGTATTGAATGTACAAAGGGTCCCTTTTAAGCAAGCTCCACCTGACCCTTGCTTTCTCTTCACTACTTTCTTTGTCAACCTTTCTTGGTCAACCATCATGACCCCACACCACCACCAATAAAGTTCCACATGGTTTCAGACTTCAGTTTCTGGGAATGCCCCAAAACCACTACTTCCAAGAACAGTGTCTCATGGTCAGAATTTCAAGACAGGTTCTTAAGAATAAGGTTTCAGCATGGTGTGGTGGTGCATGCCTTGAGTCCCAGCCCTTGGGAATCAGGGGCAGGAAGATCTCTGTGAGTTCAAGGCCAGCCTGGTCTACAGAGTGAGTTACAGGACAGTCAGGGCTGTTACACAGAGAAACCCTGTCTCAAAAAAAAAGAAAGAAAAGAAGGAAGGAAGGAAAGGAAGAAAGAGAGAAAGAAAAAAAGAAAGAAAGAAAGAAAGAAAAAAAGGTTTTTTAGGAAAATGTTTGCTAATTATGTTCCCCAGGAAAAATATCCAGAAACAGCTGTAATGTTTGCAGTTGCATCCTGAAAGCTAGGCTAGTGACACATTGTATCTGAAATATTTCCGTTGGAAAGAGATGAACATTCTGTGCTCATATTTTTCCAATTTGGTATACCTGAATGCAGACTGAGTACTATATTTTCTTAGAAAGGATGTTTCTAATTTCTCCCTTATCCCCACACCTTCTCTTAGTACATAGAGTTTTAAATCAAGATATGAAATTAAATAAAGTTCATAAATCTTAATTATTTATTTGTGTGTACACCAAGTATAACAACTATGGCTTCTACACACAGTTATTACTTATCCTGGAGATTTATTAAATAATCATAGGTAAAGTTTGCCATTACTGTTATGTTGAGAATGCAATCATGCAGTAAGTAAAATTTGAGTATTCTTCATTTGTTCAGCATAACATCTCTGAGATACATCTGTCTTGTTGAATAATCATTGATTCCTATTTATTGATGTGCTTTATTTCATTATATGAATATACAAAATGAGGGTATTAATTCTCCTTTTGATGAATTTTCTCCAGATTTCAGCTATTAATAACAAAGCTTCTATAAAATTCTTATAAATATTTTGTGGTGGATTTATTTCTTTTGAGACTATATACAGCACTGGAATTGTAGAGTAATTGAGTATTTATGTTGAATATTTCTAGATAGCAAATCAGATCTCCAAAGGCAACCTATTTGTGTTTCTTTCACCAATATTCAATTTGTTCCACGTACTTGCCAAAATTTATGATTCTCATATTTCTAACTTTATATAATCATGTGCACGAATATACTGAGGTTTAGTTATGGATTTTTTCCATATCTAAAGGTGATTAATATATTTTGATATGTTTATTGATCACTTGTAGATTCTTCTTCTGAAGGGTCTGTTACAATATTCTTTGCCCATTTTAATTGAGTTACTGTCTCTGTCCTTCTTCACAGGGTGCCCTTCATTCCCCTATTTCTAGTAATAGTCTTTTCAGATGACCTAGGCATAATTGAATATGATATTCTTTTCCCATAGCATCCCTACTTCCATGTCTACAGTAGCAGAATCATTAACACTTGAATTTCAATCAACGGTGTATTTAAGGCAGTACAGACTTTATTTTTTATTACCCCACCTGTGTGGTTGACAGTGGGGCCAAGCAGTGATCAGGGCTTTCATTCTCACTCAGCAACAATAAAGAAGATGGGCAGTGAGGGGCAGGGCCAGCCAGTACATTGCTATCCCTACCGTTTTCAGTGGGAACCAATTAGGAACGGAGTGTATCCCCATGAAACAGCCATGAGATGCAACTAGCCAGTGTCCCAATTTCTCAACATCTGGTGTTAGTAAGGCCCAGTGAAATGTGCAGCTGCCACCTCCTCCTAAGTAACCAGTGATATGAGTTAGAACTCTGCAACTACAGAGATGGTATAAGTGCATTTTGGCAAGAAATTGAAAATACATCTCACCAACAAAAATAAGATAGCATTAAGTAGTAAGGTGCTGCCCCCACCTGGTTTCAATTGGACACATCAAGAAGCTCCCTTCTGAAACAACCGCTGGAGCAAAGTAGAGCTCATTAGCACTTCACTTCCCCTTCAATGGGGCAGCAGAGCATATATCCTGGCCCAGTGGTAAAGAAGTGTCAAAGAGGCAACAATGGGGATTGGCAGAAGGGGTAGCATCCCCAATAGAGTTCCCAACTTCTGTCCTCACCTAGCAACAATGTGGTTAAGGAAATGGTGTTACTTGCTCTTGCACAGACCTAAGGTCAACAAAACCAGGTGGAAGATGAGGTTCACCATAATCACCCCACAAAGAGGCAGCCCGAGACATGCAGAACAGTGTAGGTCAGCTCTCTGGGTCTCTCTCCTGCTCTGATATCAATGGAAACACGAGGATGTTAATCTTGTGTGTTTACATGGGCTCATCGAGGCAGAAGGAAGTTTGAGGTGCTGCTATCAGGTACTGTTCTCCACATCTTCCGTGCCAGTAATGACAGTAAAGCCAAACAAGAAAATAAACGTCCTCCACCCCCAGCCCAGTAAGCAACAATGGAAGCAAGCAAGCCAGTGAAAAGCAGCAGTGATCTACATTCTGCTTGTGCAAATGGAGTCAGTGTTGTCCACTGGAGGACAAAGCCTTCACTTCCAGGAAGGAGTGCCAGGCAGAGAAATTTTGTTGCCAAGATGCAGGGGTCACACCTGGAACTGGAAATTCCCAGAAATCTATTCAGTCTTAGGTCAACAGATAGCCTGAAGCCCATCATCCCTATTTGTGTTCCAGCTGTAGCCATCACGGAAAATGGCAAAAGTGACAAGTTATGCCAAGCCTTATTTAAATTTAGATAGATAAAATTTTAAAAAGTTTATATCTTGGGCTGGAGAGATGGCTCAGAGGTTGAGAGCACTGACTTTTCCAGAGGTCCTGAGTTCAATTCCCAAGAACCGCATGGTGGCTCACAACCATCTGTAATGAGATTTGGTGCCCTCTTCTGGCCTGCAGGCATACTCACAGACAGAACACTGTATACATAATAAATAAATACATAAATAAAAAGCTTATATCTTTTGGGTAACTTTTTGTCTTAAGGTATGGTTTTAGAGTTTTATACTTTATCATTATTCTTCAGTTTTTCTGCGTTTAGAAGCAGACTTTTGTTTTTAAATTCTCTCTAGTGCCACATTACATATTTGTAGTTCAACCAATCATAGTTGCTACATTTCATCTCTTTTTTCTTTTATTTTTGAGATTATAATATACATCCAACATTTGTCCTTTTCTTCCCTTCAAACCCTCCCGCATAAAATTTCCTGCTCTCCTTCAAATCCATGGCCCTTTCCCTACTAATTGTTATTGCATGCATACATGTATTGCATTGTGCTTTTTAATGTTTAAGTAAAGGTTATTTTTGCAATGTGTTTTAGTACATCCTGAGTCAACGGTGTAAATACATCAAGACTTTTAAGTTTTAAATCTCTATATAACCCTTTTCCTTTAGGTCTGTTACCAAGAGAGACTGATTAAAACTCAGAATTGTAC
>NW_004949155.1:2133655-2148469 GCF_000317375.1 Microtus ochrogaster
GAGACAGGGTCTCTTACTTGACCAGAACTTGGCAAATAGGTTAGGCTGACTGGCCAGTGAGCCCCAGGGATCTCTACATCTGCCTTCCAGTGTTGAAATTATATATGTGCATGATCATGCCTGGCTTTTAAAATTTTTTTAATGTGAGGTCTGGTGATTGAATTTCTGTCCTCATGCTTGCAAAACAAGCATTGTGTTGACTGAGACATTGTCCCAGATTCTGCAATATTTTATTATGGGTGTATTTATGCATATTTGTATTTATTTGCAGTTTTGGGGATTATATGTTCTGCTTCTGTGCTACATGCCTGGCTCTTTATTTTCATTTTCAGATAGCATTTCACTAAGTTGCCCAGTCCGGCCTTGCACCGCTCTGATTTCAAACTTGAGATCTTTTCGCAGTGTCCTGAGCAGCTGCACCGAGACTTATTATGCCTGTTACCAAAGACAAAGTTCAAATATTTGTTTGGAAATCAGTAGCACCAGTTGATTTTCAGAGACCTCAGTGTCTCTCAGGTGGCATCTTCTGACAGATGGCATTCACAGGGGCTTCCCTCCTGTCAGTGTCCCTAAGCAGGAGCCCTTCCTGTGGAAGAAAATGTATGTTTTTTTGTACAGAGTCCGTGAAGGCTGCTGTGGGGTCAGATACATGTATGTTGGAAAAGGGTGTGTGTTTCTATTCTGTTGGATTGGAAATTGCCTGTGCTTGTTCTATTAAACTCATCCTTAAACAAAGGTTGAGGGATGAATTTAGATCCATAATGAAATAAATCGGAATCCACGTATTTTGTGGTACCTGAATTCTGAGTGGAAGTGAGCTGGGGTGATCCTTGCACTGCACTTGTTCCCAAGCCAGAATCTTCCCAATACCTCCGGCCTAAAGTATGTATCTCTTATCATATACTTCCTCTAACTTCCATATCTTGTAGCCAAAAAGGCTTGGCATTTTCAATTTTGAGTATAACTATTCTATATGACTGATGATGTGACAGTTTTTCAATATTGGTGATAGAAATCTCCCTTTACTTAAAATATAAAAAACCAGCTGGATGTTGGTTACACGTCTTTAATCCCAGCACTCAGGAGGCAGAAGCAGGTGGGTCTCTCTTGAGTTCAAGGCCAGCCTGGTCTACGTATTGAGTTCCAGGGCAGCCAGAGCTACAGGGGCTACACAAAGAAACTCTGTCTCCAAAAACAAACAAACAAACAAAAAATACCAACAATTAATTATTTGTTCTTTTAGTTTGACTTGCATTAAATCTAGTGAAACATTGTTTTCTTTTACTAATTAGAACCAAGGGTAGACAACAGTTTTGGTTTTACTTTTAAAATAGAAAAGCTGTGCTTAGTAAAAAAAAAAAAAAAGCTTAGCTTAGTCAAGAGATGAAGCAGGCGTGGAGTAGTCAAAGGCAGCTTTGGATGGACCGCACTGACTGTGGTGGCCCCAGCACCAGTAAACTTTACTGCTGTGTCAAAGTTTCAGGAGACAAAAACTGGTCTGGAACTGGAGTTAGGCTGCCTGGGGAAGGGAGCGGCTACAGGAGAGCTGCTTAGATCTGGCCTCTGTTTTCATCAGGAGGGAGGCAGAAATAGGCCTGATTAGATCCCTGAAGGGGAGCCGATTAGAACTGGAGAAATGAACCCTGCCTCGGAAGTTTGCAGGTTTCAGTCTCCTAACAGATTGTACAAAGTTGCCACCTGGTGGCCTGAAATGGTCCTAACAGAGCTGGAATTAGCTGAAAGGGAAACTTTGAAAAATCTTGAAAGACTGAAGTGTGGAGAGTGATAGGAATTGTGGTGGGCAGCCCAAGAGGTTTCAGAAGGGAACAATACCAGCAATTAATTAAGCAAGAACCATTCTTGTGATATTTTCGTAAAGAATATGGATGCTTCTTGCTCTAGTCCTAAAAATTTGCCTGAGGCAAAACTGAAAAACAATGGATTAATTCCTTCGGAAGAGGGGATTTAGAGGCAGACTAATATTGACTCTGTTACACTGTTGCTAGGAATTGCGCTTATGCAGGTCTGTAGTGAAAGAGGTGTGTGAAGAAACACAAAATGTACAGTTTGAAGAGGAAACAAACACCAGAAGGTTGTTACTGCTGAGTCTTGTGCTGAAAGAGATCATGGCGTTAAGGTGATGTCAGTTCTGCACTAGAATAAAGGCACTAGTACTGTCTTGGCCACTGTTCTATTGCTGTGAAAAGACATCATGACCGAGGCAACTATTACAAAAGAAAACAGTTAATTAGAGGCTTGCTTATAGTTTTAGAGGGTTAGGCCATAATCATCATGGTGGGAAGCAGATAAGCATGGTGCTGGAGCCTTAGCTGAGAGCTCTACTTCCTGATCTGCAGGCAACAGGCAGAGAGCAAGACTCTAGGCTTGGCATGAGCTTTTGAAACCTCAAATCCCACTCCCAGTGACACACCTCCTCCAACAAGGCCATATCTTCTAATTCTTCCCTAACAGTTCCACTAACTGGAAATCAAATATTCAAATATATGTGCTTATGTGGGCCATTTTCATTCAAACCACCACATGTAACCTCAGGGTAAGACCCACCTAGCAAAGCTTCAAACTTACGAAAGGAAGAGGCCCAAGTAATTTCTTCTCCTCAAAAGTAACAAAAAAGATTCTAGTAAGAAAGGAGGTTAAGGATCATCCCAAGCTGGCATCTGAACCTGGCTGTGTCATCCACATGGTTCTGGCTTTAGAATCATGAATGATACATGTGTAAAGAGGGAATCTTCCTTTACAGTTTCTGAGGCTAGGTATGTGGAAGGGGAAGTCCTCTGCATGAAGACTTTGAAAAGCTGTTTCTTGAAGCCATGTAAATAAAATCTGGGGTCCTTGGGAGACTCCCAAGATTTTGGAGATGCCAGGATCATGGGATATTTCCCAAGGAGAGTTGCACAGGGGAGTAAAACTAGCCCAAGAGAGAAACAGGCAGCAAAGCTAGTTGCAGTAGAGACATCTAAGCCCTTTAACATCAGATATGGGGCTACAGGATTTGGAGTTTGCTCTGCTGGATTTTGATCTCATTTTGATCCATCCAGCTTTTCCTCACTGTCCAGATTCCTCACCTTGTAATGGCAATATATATTCTGTGGCATTATATGTTGGAAGGATGTAATTTGGTTTTTGATTTTACAGGTGTTTATAGGTAGCGATTGCTTTGAGACTCAGAAGAGACTTTGATCTTTTAAACAGTTTTGAGACTGAAAGACGATAGAGAATTTTGAGGTCAGGCTAAATGAGTTTTACGTTTTGATGTGGGATTCCTCTCTGTATGCTATGATTACCATTGATTAATAAAGAAACTGCTTTGGGCCTATAGCAGGGCAGAACAGAGCTAGGCAGGGAAAACTAAACTGAATTCTGGGAGAAAGAAGGTAGAGTCAGTGAGAAGCCATGGAGCTCCTCCAGAGACAGATACTGGATGGAACCTTGCTGGTAAGCCACAGCCACGTGGCAATACACAGATGACTAGAAATGGGTTAAATTAAGATGTAAGAGCTAACCAATAAGAAGCTAGAGCTAATAGGCCAAGCAGTGATTTAATTAATACAGTTTCTGTGTGGTTATTTTGGGGCTGAACAGCTGGGAATGAAGAAGCAGCCTCTTACTACACAATATGATATGGCCATGAGATTATGGGGACCAAAAAGTGGAATGTGGTGGTTTGAATGAGATGTCACCCATGTTCTTGGGTATTTGAATACTTGGTATCCAGTTTATGGTCCAGTTGGGTAGGCTTGGTAGGTGTGGTCTTGGTGGAAAACATGTCACTGAAGGTCAGATTCTGTTTATTTAGTTTTTCTCCTTCTATTGAAAATAGATTGTTTTCTCACATAGTATATCCTGATTATAGTTTCTACCCTTTCCATTCCTCCTAGATCCTCCCTACCTTTTCTGATACCTGCATCCATCCCTTCTCTGTCTCTCATTAGAAAACAAACAGGCTTCTAAGGAATAATAATAAAATAAAACAAAACAAAAACTAACACATTGGAATAGGACAAAAAAAAACAGAAAGAAAGAAAAAAGCTCCCCCCCAAAGTCACAAGAAATAGATATAGACACAGAGATCTACTCATTTGTACATTCAGGAATCCAATAAAAACACTAAACTGGAAGCTACAAGATACATGCAAAGGAAACTCTTTCTGTTTCCTCTTCTACAGGGTTCCCATTTAGATCTGAGTGTTCCAAGATCTTTCACTCTCTGCATATTGTCTGCCTGTGGGTCTGTATTAAAACTGTATTTTAACTGTTGTTAAGAGCTTCTCTGGTGATGATTGATCTATGAGTATAGCAGAATGCCATTCAGAATCATTTAATATCTGCATTCTTTTAGCAGAACAGTTGTATTTGCTTTTTATCTATCCTAAGTGTCTGGCTATCTAGTATCAGGTTCTTGGTCTCCTAAACAGTGTCAGGTGTGGGTTCCAAATAAGATATTGATTAGTTATTCCCATAATGCGTGTGCTACCATTGCCCTAGAATATCTTGCAAGCACGACACCACTGTAGATCAAAGGGCTTGTGGCTGGGTTGGTGTTTCTCTTTTAGTAGTGTGAAGAATACCTTCCTGTACCAAAGATAACAGAATGTAGAGGTCAAGGCTCTACGTAGGCACCAGCTCAACTTCTCCATGTTTAATAAGTTGTGTAGGTGCTGTCTTCAGCAATAGGGCCTTGCTGTCAGTTTGTGTTGAACAACCTATATTGGCAATATCCTGGGTAGTTTAGGAATTCCCATGGGACCCCTTTGGCCAATATCTCAATTAGATGTAACTTATTCCTGGTACTGGAAGCTTCTTTTGGTGACAAGAGATAGCCAGCTGGGTTCTGTCTCCCCATTATTTGGTGATTTTATTTAGATTTCCTTCATATATGTATGATGTAGGATTCCTCTCTGTATGCTGTGAATACCATTGGCTAATGAATAAAGCTCCTTTGTTCTACAGCAGAACAGAATTGAGTAAGGAGGGAATTCCAAGGAGGTAGAAGAGGAAAGGATGTGGAGTCAGGAAGATGCCATGTAGTTGCTGGAGGAGAAAGACACTTGCTCACCATACTGGTAAATCATGAGCCTCATGGTAAGATATGAAATAATAAAAATGGGTTAATTTAAGATGTAAGAGCTAGCTAGAAATATGCTTAAGCTATTGGCCAAACAGTATTTCAATTAATATAGTTTCTGTGTGATTATTTCTGGTCTGGGTAGCCAGGAAATGAAGGAGCAGCTTCTGCCTACATATGTATTTATTTTAGGAAGCTTCTACTGTAATAGGTTACCATGCTACCCCTTAAATGAACCTTAATTTTAGTTGTCTGTCCTCATATTCCCTCCATCTCCCTTTCTTCTCCTCACTTAATCCTCTCATCCCAACCCCACTCCCACTCATCTGTAACTTTCTATTCTATTTTCTTTTCCTAGGGAGATCCTTCCCTCTACCCTAGTCTCTTACTCTATATCTACCTTCTGTAGTTCTATGGGTTGTAGTTTGATTATCATTGACTTAACAGATAATATCTACATATAATCAAATTCTTACCATATTTGTCTTTCTTAGACCGGATTACCTCACACATAATGATTTTTTTCTAGTTCCATTTACCTGTGAATTTCATGATTTCATTTGTTTAATGGCTGACTAGTATTCTATTGTGCAAATGGATCATGTTTCCTTTATCTATCCATCTGTTGAGCGATATCTAGGTTGTTTGCAGGATATTATGAATAAATCAGCAATGAACATGGTTGAGCAAGTATCTCCATAGTAGGATGAAGCATCTATTGGGTATATGCCCAAGAGTGGTATAGCTGGATCCTGAGGTAGATTAATTCCCAGCTTTCTAAGGAATTGTCTACTGATTTTCATAATGGCTGTATAAGTTTGAATTTAATCAGCAATGAAGGGGTGTTCTCTTTATTCCACATCCTCTCCAGCATAAGCTGTCACTTGATCTTAACCATTCTGACAGGTGTAAGATGAAATCTCAAGTAATTTTGATTTGCATTTCCCTGATGACTAAGGTTGTTGAACAGTCACGTCAGTTTCCTCTGTTCAAAATTCTCTGCTTAGATCTGTATTACATTTTTAATAAGGTCTGTATCCCCTTTAATTGGGTTATTTGTTTTCTCAATATCTCTTTTTTGAATTCTTTATTTAATTTATTTATTTTGGAAATTACCCTCTGTCAGATGTAGAGTTGGTGAAGAGCTTTTCTCATTTGTGTAGGTGGTATTCTTTGCTTTTCTGAGCTTTTCAGTTTCATGAGATACCATTTATTGACTGGTGTTTTTAGTGCCTATGCTATTAATGTTCTGTTCAGAAAGTCATTTCTTGTGTCAATGTGTTCAAGGCTATTCCCTTGTTTCTATTCTATCAGATTCAGTGTATCTGGATTCCTTTTGAGGTCTTTCATCCACTTGGACTTGAGTTTTGTTCAGGGTGATAAATATGTATATATTTGTATTCTTCTACATGCTGATATCCAGTTTGACCAGCACTATTTGTTAAAGATACTGTCTTTTTCTTCCAGTGTGTTTTCTGGCTTCTTTATAAAAAATCAGGTGCCCACAGGTGTGCGGATTTATATCTAGGCTTCTATTTGATTCCATTGATTGATATGCCTGTTTATGTGAAAGTATCATGCTGTTTATTACTACAACTCTGTGGTATAACTTCATGTTGGGGATGGTGGTACCTTTAGCAATGTGGTATTTGAAAGAAAATGGTCCCCAAAGGGAGTGGCAGTATTAGAAGGTGTGGCTTTGTTGGAGTAGGTGTAATCTTGTTGGAGGAAGTATGTCACTGTGGAAATGGGCTTTGAGGTCTCATATATGCTCAAGCCACACCCACTGGGACAGTTTGCTTTGTGTTGTCTGCAAGATGTAGAACTCATAGCTTCTTCTCTAGCACCATGTCTGCCTGCGTGCCACCATGTCCCACTATGATGATAATGGACTAAACCTCTGAAACTGTAAGCCATCTAAATTAAATTCTCCTTTTGTAAGAGTTCCCATGGCCATGGTGTCTCTTTACAGCAATAGAAACTGTAACTAATACAAATAGTTTTTTCTTTCCTTTTCTTTCTTTTTTATTCTTCTCTCATACCATAAATCCTGATCACAGCTTCCCTTCCCTCCACAACTCCTAGTCCTATCCAAACTCCCTCTCTCCCAGATCCAGTCCTCTGTTTTCCTACAGAAAAGAGCAGGCTTCCCAGAGATATCAACAGACCACGACATAATAATATACACTAAGATTAGGCACATACCATCATATCAAGGCTGGACAAGGGAACCCAGTAGGAGAAAGAGGGTCCCAAGATCAGGTAAAAAAAATCTTCCCGACGTCCACTGATAGGAATTCCACAGGAAAAAAAAACCAAGCTAACAACCATAACACATATATGCAGAGGGCCTAGTATAGACCCATGCAGGCTCTGTGATTGCCCTTTCAGTCTCTGTGAGCCTCTATGAGCCCTGCTTAGTTGATTGGGTGGCCTGTGCTCTAGTAACGTTGACCTCTCTGACTCCTACAGTCCTTCTTTGTTCTCTTCTGTTGGGTTTTTGAGCTCCAAGGGAAGGGACCCTGGTAGAGATTACCAATTTGGGCTCTCTTCCCACCTAATGTCTGGCTATGGGTCTGATGTGGGAGTCCCCTCTGTGTTTTGCTTGTATTGGTTAATGAATAAAGAAACTGCCTTGGCCTGATAGGGCAGAACTTTGGCAGGTGGAGAAGACAGAACTGAATTCTGGGAGAAAGAAAACAGAGTTGGAGGGACGTCATGAATCTGCTGGAGACAGATGCTGGGAATTTTACCCGGTAAGCCACTGCCACGTGGTGATACACAGATTAATAGAAATGGGTTAAATCAAGATGTGAGAGCTAGCAAATAAGAGACTAGAGCTAATGGGCCAAGCAGTGATTTAATTAATACAGTTTCAGTGTGGTTATTTTGAGGCTAAGCTAACCAGGTGGCTGGGACGAACAAGTGCCCCCCCTTGCAACATGGGCCTCTGCTTCTGAAAGTCTATCTGACAATAATTTGACCAGGCACTGATCTATGAATATAGTAGAATATCATTAGGAATTTTTTATTGATTTTTTTTTAATCCTAGGTCTCTGAGCTATCTAGTTCCGACTTCCTGGCCATCTAGGCCATGTTGGCCATGGGCTCTCTCTTGTGGTTTGAGCCTGAAACTAGGCCAGTGATTGGCTACTCCCAAAAGTTCTATGCCTCCATTGCCTCATCTTGCAGGCAAAATAGATTGTAGGTTAAAAGTTTTGTGACTGGATTGGTGACCCAGTCCAATACTAGAACCCTGCCTGGTTACAGAAGATGGTTAGTTCAGGCTCCATTTTTACCATTGCTAGGAGTTGTTGCTAGGGTCACTCTCACAGAATTCTTGGAGTGATTATTGCCCCAAGTTTCCACATTACCCCAAATGTCCCCTAATTCCAGTCCTTTGCATTAATATTTAATATCCCCTTATGAATGAGTACATACTGTGTCTGTTTTTCTTTGTCTGGGTTACCTCACTCAGAATGATTTTTTTCCATTAGCCTGCAAATTTCCTTATGTCATTGTTTTTTACTGCTGGATAATACTCCTTAGTGTAAATGTACCACATTTTCTTTATCCATTCTTCAGTCGAGGGGCATCTAGATTGTTTCAAGATTATGGCTATTATGAATAATTCTTCTATGAACATAGTTGAGCTGGTGTCCTTGTCATATAATTGAGCATCATTTGGGTATGTGCCCATGAGTGGTATTTCTGGGTCTTGAGGTAGATTGATTCTCAGTTAAGAAATAAAGTCTCAATATGGCTCATCAAGCCCCTGTCTAATTTTAGAAAGTTTCAATGTCTTTCTTTCAGAGTCTGGTAACTTAAACCATGCTTTACAGGGCCAAAACATTTGTTAGTTCTTAAGCCTCAGGAGGATATGTAATCTGTCCTTGAGCATCATTATATATGCCTTCTCCTGCTAGCATTTCAAAATTGATGGATACATTATTTTGCTAATTTCTTTTTAAAAATTTATTCTTTTCTCATATATTACATCCCAACTGCAATTTTCCTGCTCTCCTCTTCTTCAGGTCCCTCCCTCTACTTCCCCACTCCCAGATCTAGTCCTCCTCCATTTCCCTTCAGAAAAGGGCAAGCCAAAAGATTCAGAGACAGCCACTGCTTCTACTGTTAGGTGTCCCACAAGAACACTTTGTCCTGATATTTTTCTGAATAATTAATCCTTCATAGTAAATATTCATCCCCAGTGAGAAAAGCTTTTGAGAATAACTCTGTCAGAGGGAAGTAAAATATCTCTAGATCAAGGAGAGACAATGTAAAAGGAACAGTTGGTTCATATTGACTATAAGCCTGCATAAGACTCTTAAGAGTTGGGACTGGAGAGATGGTTCAGAGATTAAGAGCACTGACTGCTCTTGGTCCCACCACCCAAGGCCTCTGTAGGTCCCAGGCAGGTGTAAGTCCCAGGTGGGTGAGGAAACCATGGTGGGTGACAGAGCTCCGTGGGTCATTGGTGGGGCAGCTAGTCCCACGAGGACCCATGGCATGTGAGAGACAGAGACTGATAGGGATGCCATGTGGAGAGAGGGCTTGGGTATAGTTTATTTAGTGGGTTATGGGAGGAAAGGGAAGGGGAGAGAGAGAGAGACAGAGAGACAGAGAGATGGGGGAGGAGAGGAGCCACAGCAGCAGCCACCTTTTCCAAAGAGAGACAGGGCAGAAAGAGCTCACAGGCTGGAAGTGGAAGGAAGAGCCACTTGCCTTGGCAGAAGGGGAGTGGAAGTGGGTGGGGCTTGTCTCTTAAAGGGACAGGACAGACCATTATCTTATAATAAAAAGATGGGAGGTTAGGCACAATAGGTTAAAGGAATTTGGATGGCAGATTCTCAAGACTGCTTCCTTCTTATTTGTGGGCATCATCTTGTGGGGGGGGGAATCTAAGAAAGCTGGGTGCTGGTTGTATCCTGGGGTAGTTGGTCTCTTTGTTCCTCTCTGGTGTTTGTGGTATGGAAATGTCTGGTGTCTCTTACACTTGTTTAAGGTATTGGCAGAACAGAGGACAAAGTTAAGTTTAGGAAAAATATTTTTTAGGACCAGGGAATTGAGAGGGGTATATCTGACTTGTTTAAGGTGGATCCTTCAATTCAGCTCCCTGGAACTCACGAGAATTTTTTTGGTTTGTGAAAACATAAGTTTTAAACAGCAGCAGAAAGATTGTGGCAGATGTTTTTGCACAATGAAAAATATTTTTAAGATTATGGAAGGCAACATTAGAGAGATTTGATAACTTGTACTTATTGAAATTTGTTTGGTGAGGCTGTCCTTTTAAATGACAAAACCCCTCAACTGTCAAACTGCATCAGAGATCTTTGAGAAAGATAATATTTTACTTGAGTTATTGATTAAAAAGTGACAGCAAACTTACTTGGTTGGCACCTAGAGTTACTCCTCAGGTTCCTCCATAATTGCTGAGGGTCGTATTTGCCTTTTGTTTTTTAGCACAGGGCCTGCTAGGCTCCAGAAGATCCTGTGGGTTAGGAAATCTGTAGGAAGACAAACCTACCTTGACCCGAGCAGCTAGGCTGTCAATTCCAGTGATTCTGTCCACAGTCTGGTGACCTTCAGTTTAGATGAAAGGCAGTTTTTCCAAGTGGTCAGCACCTGGCAGTTGAAGCAAATTGTGGATGGATGTTATTCTGTGCCTATTTGTCTTCTTTGGAGGAAGTAGGGTGCTGCTGCTAGAAGCCAACCTGTCTCTTTTTGTTATAAAAAGTCTTTTAATAGTTAAATATTTAAATGCCATATTTCCCAGATCTCTGAGCAGTTGAGGGCTGTTTACTGGGTATAGATGAGTTATAACTATAGTATAGTATAGAATCTTCCCAGAGAGCTGGGTCTGAGCTTGACTGTACTGGCTCTCAACTTAACAGGTAAAGCAGGGTTAGATTAAGATACTTAAAAGTACATACTAATTTAAAACATGAAACTTATTGTTTTTGTAGTCTGAAATGAGATATAATGAACAAGCAGGGTATTAATGAAGCCAACTGGCCCCAGTCTGTGTGACTCAGAAACCAGAGGCTAGAGGCCATCCTGAATGATCTTTTATAATGGGGACCAATTATGAGTTGTCCAAAAAAAAAAAAAAAAGAAAAAGAAAAGAGAAAAAATATCCAAGGGACCCCAGGCTCCAAAGCAAATGCAGTTCTCAGTGTGTGCAGTACTAGCACGAGAGGAATACCCTGGGTTGTCTGATCATGTTTTTAGCTATGGGAAACAATCAGAGATAAATGTCAGTGAAGGGCTCAACCATATCCATAAAGACTGTGGTTGGGGGTAATCCCCCTGTTTCTAGAAACACCATAGGATTGCTGGAAGCTCAATGGTCATTTCCTCAGGTTTGGAGAAATGGTTAAGCTGGCTGGAAGGGGGAAACTCACCCCCAAAGCCACTGGTGTCAGTAGAGGTACGTGCTCAGGCAGATACCTGGTTCTGGAGGCCAGGGTTCCATGTGTCCTTAGCCAGCCCTCCTGCAGGTGGGAGAGAGTGTGGAGAGAGCCTGACCAAGTCACAAGCACTAATGTAATGGTAAAATGCTGCAGCGCATTTCCCCAAGGGGCACAGTGGGCCACAAGGGGCAGCTGGTCCCACCACCTGAGGCCTCTCTGGGTCTGGGGTGGGTGGGAGGCAGTGAGTGAGAGACCAGTCCTATGAGGAGCCACAGTGGGTGAGAGATAGAGACAGACAGGCACGCCATACAGAGAAAGTGGGTATTTATTTAGTGGGCTATAGAGGGGAAAGGGAAATGGGGGGAAGGAAAGAGCAGAGAAAAAGGCAGAGAGAGAGAGAGAAAGAGAAACACACACACAGAGGAGGGGGGAGAGGAGGGGAGAAGCTACCTCTTCAGGTGAAAGACAGAAAAGAGAGAGCTCAGGCTGGAAGTGGATGGGGGAGGGAGTGGGCAGGGCTTATCTCTTAAAGGAACAGGACAGACAATTACAGTACCTCCAGTGGATTAACCTCCTACCTTATTATACTTGTGAGCATACCAATACCTAGGAATTCCTCACCTTAATTTTTTCCTTTTCTTTCTCTTAAATTCACATATTTCAGATCCTTATTTGGATACCACTTGTAAGTGCCAGTACATACTTAACTAGAGTCACCTTATTATGGTTGATGGGAATATCATCAGGTATGTATTGGAGGGGTCACAGCAAGACTGAGGCTGTGACAAATTTATTGCAAGTAATCAGACTTTTTATGCCTTTATCAGAAACAGAATATAATGGAGGTTGTCAGGATCAACACAATTGTAGTTTTCAGGATACAGTGACAAAGTTTGCAAGCTATACAGGGTATGCAAGATTAATGTCTAAGAACAATTGTTCTGACATATATACATACATACTTTGGTGACTTCTAGGGAACACAGAGAAACATAAACAGCCTGAATGCATCATTGCCCAAGGAAGTCTCTCAGTTTCTCAGGAATTGAAAGGCACACAGTGCTTCAGCATTTATGGACCCTAACCTATAAAACCTATGGTGCATACTTCTCAAGGCAGCTAGATCAAGCCAACTCCATGATTCCCTGCAGATAATGTTATTGACAGGAAGGAAAGCCAGTGGATAACTAAGAATAGGGTTTGTAGAAGTTTTTCTCTTCCAACAAGTGTTATGGTTTACAAAAATTCCTCTTTCTCAAGTTGCTGGACACCTTCACTACCTTTGTTGTGGGAGCCCACCAGAGATGACCATCATGCCAGCTGGGACTACACTTAGGTATTTGTTAATGAAGTGTAGCACCAAGTGTTTAGGATAAGGGGTTTTTGAAGGCAAAAACCATATCCAGATATCTTGGCACCTGCAGGAGTAGGTTTATGCAAGCAAGAAGTTTAACAGAAGACAAGGTAAGTAGGTAGCTGAATGTGGAGGTCTCCATAAACAAGCAAACAAGCAATCAAGCAAGCAGTTTAACAGAAACTAAGAAAAACAGTTATCTGGAGGAGGAGGTCTTCACAAGCAGGCAGTTTAACAGAATCTAAGATAAGCTAACTGGGGTATCTTGACCTCATGTTACTAGAATAGGGTTGGGTAATTTTTCAGAAAACTTTCCATCAAGGAAATCAAATTCTAGTCAAATCTAAAATGGCCTCTATAAGGATACAAGATGGAGAAATCTCTGTAATGTCACAGTTACACAAAAAAACAAAATAAAAAGCAGATTGGTTTTTTTGTGGTGGTTTGAAAAAGAATGGCCCCCATAAGCTCATGTATTTGAATACTTAGTCATTTGAGAGTGGCCATACTTGTGAAGGATTAAGAGTAGGTGTGGTCTTGTTGGAGGAAGTTTGTCACTGAGTATGGGCTTTGAAGTTTCAAATGCTCAAGTCAGGCCCAATATAACTCTATATTCTTACTGCCTGTCAATCCAGATGCAGAATTATCAGTTCATTTTCTAGCACCATGTCTGCCTGCATGCTGTTATGCTCCCCTCCGTGATGATAATGGAATGAAATTTAAGCAAGCACAAATTAAATTCTTTCTTTTATAAGCATTTCTGTGATCATGGTGTAACTCCATAGCAATGGAATACTAAGACACTTTCAGGGACCTTCGTAATCTTGGTACCATTACTGTGGATGGGTTTAACTCTGGCAGTTGCTGAATCAGTCTCAGAGTGCTCAGGCCCTAATCCTAAGAGACAGTGTGACCTAGGTTCTCCTTCCTTAGGAGGCTGCAGCGGCAAAGATGTCCTCCTGCTTTTGTTGAGGTCATGGAAGAAAAAGTAGTAGCAGTGTTTGCTTAGACCCTCAAAATTCCCATTTGACTTTCTCACTCTGCTATGGTAACTATGGTAGTGGCCAGTGCAAGCTTGCAGACTGTGGTAAAACATATAGTCAGGGAAATGCTTTAATTAAAGGAGATATTTCAGATATTTACACTTTACCATGTCTGCTGTTGGTTGCTTTTTACTTTTTTTGCTCTTCTGGGGGCCCATCACCCGGCTCTGAAATAAATCACACATGGAGGCTTATTCTTACTTATAAATGACTGGCCTTAGCTTAAATGATTTCATCTACCTTTTGTCTCTGGGCTACATTCTTCTATGTGCTTCAGCTTCAACAGCAGCATCTGTTAGATGATTACACAAGACTATCAGATCATCTTCCATCAGGTGCCTTCAGCAGTGAATGATTGCAATATCCTGGGGAAGCAGGACTGTATCTAGTAAGTCCAAGATCTCCTTGGAGTGTTTGATAGGTGTCTTCAAGGTGGTCAGTAGCCTGGTCTCCTTCCAGATGGCTGCATGATCACGCAACATCCAGTATGCATATTTAGAATTTGTGTATTTTCTCGTATTTCTTTTCTAAGGGTCAAAACTCCCTTTAGGATGATAAAGTCTGCCAGTTGAGCACTGGTGTTAACTTGGAGATGGTTAGGCTTGAGAGTCTCAAATTTGCTTACCAGTGCATATCAACTTTTTGAGTTCCATTCTGTACAAATGAAAAGTCATCAGTAAAAAACTTGGAGGTTGGTAATTTTTAAGGTTTGTTTTCTAAGAGCAGGTCTAGCACCATAAGTTTCTAGCAAGACCTTGTAACATGAGTGTTCAAGATTTCCCCCATTAGTAAGTTGAGGAGAGTAATTAAGTTCAAGATTTTCCTCATCAGTAAGTAGCAGGAATGGATTCTTTCCTTCCTTCCTTCCTTCCTTCCTTCCTTCCTTCCTTCCTTCCTTCCTTCTTTCTTTCTTTCTTT
>NW_004949155.1:2148947-2156551 GCF_000317375.1 Microtus ochrogaster
CCCTTCCTTCCTTTCTTTCTTCCTTCCTTCCTTCCTTTCTTTCTTCCTTTCTTCCTTTCTTCCTTTCCTCCTTTCTTCCTTTCTGCTGTGCCAGCGCAGCTAGAGCCAAGTCCAAGCAAAGGATGTCAGGATTAATAGAATACGCACTTTGGATGTTGCAGAATCAGATGCCTTCATTGTACATAACCAAGGGGGTTTTATGCCTAACCCAGACAGGTGGGCCAACAGGATGGAGACCTCATCGCTGGATCCTCGGGTTAGGGCCAAGGCAATGCATACCCAGGAAGCAGGGTTGGTAAACAACTCTGAGAGCACAGAACTTGCAAGTTTCTCAGAAACCCAGTACAACAAGGGCAAGAAAGGTCAGGACTCCCAACATCTCCCCCTAATTATTTTAAAAAGGAAGATCCTCCTGTTTTAGGTCATATCAGGAGAGCAGTCCCTTACCCATCCTTGGGAGGCCTCTTTCCTGTCTTAGGCGGGCTCTCCCCTGTAGAAGTTGCCCATCTATGGAGGTATCCTCAGCATTTCTGCATTTGTAGCCAGACTTGCGGCACATCTGGATTTCCAGACGACAGACATAAAAGATTCTGCTGAGTGACCATGTTTTGTGATCTCATGGATTACACCGAATCCAGAGACAAATGCCCATGGCTATGAAACTCAGAATAGCCAGCAAGAGAGTCCCTGAGCACTGTTGGACCCAACTGGGCCATAGCATTCCACCATCCTTTGGCTGGAAAAGTGGGCACTTGAGTATTATTTAAAATTAAGGGAAGTAGAATTTTACAATTTCAGAAGCATTAGTCACAACAGAGGGTGTAACACAAACCGTATCAAGACATTTGTTGAATTATCCATAATGAGTCGACCTGTTCTTGCAATAAGGCAGTTTGCTGATTTAAATTTAAAAGTTCAAATTTGATGTGAGAATTCAAGGCATTTTGCCTTTAAAGGACCTCACTAACTTGTCCTGCCAATCTATCCATAGTGTCTGTCACAAGTGACGTTTGGGCCACTGCCAGTCCAGCAACTGTTGCAGCAGTAGCAGAGATGGTAATGACCGCAACCACAGCAACTATTATTCTGAAATCACATTTTTCTTGATACAAGGTCACTTCTGCACAAATGGCCTTCTCTCGGACTGGCAAAGGAATGATTGCTGGTACACGAACTAACAGGGCAGCTGAGGAGCTTCCATCCCAGCAACTGCTCAGGCTGCAGTCTCTGGAAGAACAATCAAGAACAACATCTCCCTCCCCAAAAGTACTATTCTGAAGTCAGCAGGCCTATGGCCGTACCACCACATGTTAATAATACCTCTTAGGTCCATGATCATGTGTCACAGTACTTTTTAAATCCTCCTTATTCATGGAATACCAAACATGTCTTAGTCCCACAACCTTGCTAGATGTAGCAATTGGATTAAAATCAACCATGGAAGCATTACTGAGTATTACACAGTGATGCAAGAATGAAGAATTTTAAGAGTGTTTCTTACCTTAACAAAACATAATGTATCCTGAAGAGGAAAAGTGGCATTAACAGGAGCTTGTTCTAACAATTGGTGGAATAAAAAATGGATATAAGATCTTCCTGGGGAGATCTTCCAAGCTCCAGTGCAGAAAAAGATCAAAATCTTTTAAGAGTTTGGAGGAAGAAAGATAGAGAAGCCTCAGATGGAGGTGGCCCTTCTCCCCACCCATGTTCTCTAGCCTGGAGGACCAACTCCAGTGTACAAAGGGAATCAGTTAAAGTTGTCTAGTCTGTCCCAGGAGATGCTGGACTGAGTATTGAGACTTCCACACCTACCCATGGCTCAACTAACATTTCCCCATTTCCCCTCCCCTTCTCTCATTTGCGGCAGCCTAGGCCTACACTATCCCTCACATCAAAATATTTGCCACCTGGAAGAAAAGGCTCCAAGGGAAAACAATAAAATAAGCTTCCTCTGGCTCCTGGAATATCCATTTTAGAAAGGAAATCCCAGGGATGTCAAATATAATGGCCCCCAGCCATGACAGTGAATAGCTGCCAGAATGCAATAGCTACTATAATCCTCCCTGCATTAGAATCCTGATGCAGTTTGTGATGGCTCAAGGAAAAACGGAGTTAGGAAGAGAAGAGACTAGTAATGGAGAGGCAGAATCAAGAGAAAAAGAGGCTGTGGAAAGGACAGTTGGGTTTGTCTGGGTGGGGTATTAAAAGATGTTGAATGAAGAAGTGTTCATCATTCATGGATTTTGCTCCAGTTTCCATAAATAGTCTTTCAAACATTGTGGAAAGCTAGATATTGACTGGACCTGTTAGGGGCAAGATAAAGCTTTCCTACCTGGGGCGTGTGGCCTTCCTTTGGGGTTAGCAGACAATACTTCTTAACTGTAGCCAGTTGTGAGACTTAACACAGGGGGATTTTGAGAATGTGGTTCTCTTTTAGTCTAGTTTAGTTGAAGCCATGAACAAATAAATGTACCATCTGTAAAACTCAAGAAGGCCAAGTTATACGAGCTCTACCTTTTATAATCCAAGCCTCTCTGGATAAACAGAAGCTTCAAAAATTAGACCAGAGACCCCATAGTTCTTGTCCCACTTTATGAAGGTTATTTTCAATAACATGTCAATTTCGCTATGGATGAAACTCCAGGAATCCTATAGTGCCATCTAGTGGCCATTTGGTCCAGTCTAAAGGAACCAACCCAGCTTCAGAATGTCTCCTGCTACTGTGCTCAGTCAGGACATTTCATTGAGAGTGCCTAAAGCTCCTAGGTGATAAGCTTCACCCAGGGTCATGTCTAATCTGAAAAGTGAAACACCATTGGAAGAGAGAATGCCCCTCTCTCCTCTGTGAGGGAATATTAGTCTCCACCCCAAAGACTTTACTCTTTGGTTAAACATAAAAAAGGAAAAATGGCCGGGCAGTGGTAGCACATGCCTTTAATTTTAGCACCCGGGAGGCAGAGGCAGGAGGATCTCTGTGAGTTCAAGGCCAACCTGGTCTACAAGAGCTAGTTCCAGGACAGGATCCAAAGTTACAGAGAAACCCTGTCTCCATTAACCAAAAAAAGGGAAAATACCCTTGACTTTGTTCCTGGACATCCTAGTGAAACAATGAACCCCTTCTCCTTTTGAGGACTAGTGAGACCCTGAGGAGATGCTCCAATACTCTCTATTTCTGTGAACAAGCCTTTGGTAACCCTTAGTGTGGCTGGGATGAAAAGTATATTCATTATTGACATAGGAGAGACTGTTTCTTCCCTGACAACCTTTTCTCCCTAGGCCTTCTTGCTATTACTTTACATCCTGGCCCACAGGCAGCCAGTAGAGAAAGAGACAGAGAGACAGACATTGGTGTGGGCTTTTGAAATCTCAAACACCTCTAATGACACACCTCTTCTAACAAGGCCACACTTAGTCCCAACAATTCTATGCTCCCATATCTACCCTTTCTTTATCCCAACCATCCCACTCCTCCAAGTTCTTCGCATCCTCCCCTTCTCACTCTTCTCTCCCCATCTCCCCTTTCCCCCATCCCACCCCACCCCCAGTTCCCAGTTTTTGCCCAGCAATCTTGTCTACTTACAATATCCAGGAGGATAACTATATGTTTTTCTTTGGGTTCACCTTCTTATTTAGCTTCTCTAGGATCACGAATTATAGGCTCAATGTCCTTTATTTATGGCTAGAAACCAATTATGAGTGAATCCCATGTTCCTCTTTTTGGGTCTGGCTTACCTCAGGATAGTGTTTTCTATTTCCGTCTATTTGCATGCAAAATTCAAGAAGTCCTTGTTTTTTACTGCTGAGTAGTACTCTAATATGTATATATTCGATACTTTCTTCATCCATTCTTCCAGTGAAGGGCATCTAGGTTGTTTCCAGGTTCTGGCTATTACAAACAATGCTGTGATGAACATAGTTGAGCATATACTTTTGTTGTATGATAGGGCATCTCTTGGGTATATTCCCAAGAGTGGTATTGCTGGGTCCAGGGGTAGGTTGATCCTGGTCTCTCATCTTCCCACCACATCTCTATAATATCTTCTAATATTTTTCTCAGAAACATAAGTTTTGGGGGCTGCAGAAAGATTAATTTGGGTATTCCATTGCTGCAATAAGTCACGACCCCACAAATTCACTACAATATTGGCTATATATGGCCTTAGTCTTCCTATTTGCCCTTCAGGCCCTATGTAGTCAACCCATCTCGTGCTTTGTTTTACCTGATATAGGGTTCCAATTCCCAGAAACTGAACATCTACCTCTTGAAGAGGCCAATTCATATGCCAAGATTCTGGAGTAATGATACTTACACCCCTACCCATGTCTAATAAGCCTTCAATAAAAATACCATTTATACAAACTCTTAGCTTTGGTCTTTGATCATTTATGGAAATCTCCAAAATATACGTTTCCTTTGTCCTATTATCGTTTTTGACTCATCCTCCACATTTAACCCTTTATTCAGACCAGTATTGCTTTTTACAGCAGGCTTTGGATTTTTAATTTTTTTGGTGAGACATGTTTTCTACTGTAACTGGGAATGACTGGATCACATTTGTCATGGGAGCCTGCAAGAGGCCCCCCCACAGCATTTCCTGATGGTATCAGGTTGCCTTGTCTATCTTTTGTTGACCTGCATTCATTTGTCCAATGTTGGCCTTTTCCACACCTCCTACATACACCTGAACCCTGAGTCTTCCTATTTCTGCCATTCCCAGAGGAGGTATTATTCCTAGGAATCCATTGTCTACAATTCCTTCTCATATGTCCCATTCTACCACCATTAAAACATTTGGTATTTTGATGTATTCTCTTACCATTGGAAATTGCTTCTCCTACCAACCATTCAGCACCATAATCAAGTATCTCAACATTCATTGTATTTAAAACCCATTCATCCATGGGTACTGATCTGATTTTTAAAGGCCCAAGGATCCATTTTCACTCAATGTTGGCATTCTCATAAGCCATAAATTCAATTATTATATGCCTAGCATCTGGGTCAGTTACCCCTATTTGTACAGCCCTAGTTAGTCTTTGCAAAAAGTCATAAAAAGGTTCTCTCTGACCCTGTTTAACTCTAAGATGTGATTCAACTCTCTTTCCTAGTTCCTGAATCATGTCCCAAGCCTTTAAAGCTGCTGTACAACATAGCAGTTAGGTCTGCCATCTGATTTCCTTTAGCTACAGCATCTTGAGCTTATTGGTGTCCTGGACACTGTATAATGGCTACCTTCCTTGGCAAATGTATGGCCTCGAGGAGGCTCAAAATTTCTTTATTTTTTATGTCTTTTCCTGCAGATGTCAATAGTCTTCTTTGTCTGTATATTGCTCTGTGTATATGGGCAGTGGCAAAATCATACCTGCTGCCAGTGAGATGTTGATAGACTTCCCCTTGCCATCCATAGAGCTTGTATCAAAGCCACATGTTCGACTTTCTGGGATGATATCCCTTCAGGGAGGCTACTGGCCCAGATCACTTGCTTTCCATCCACCACTGCTGCCCCTGCCTTCTACTCACTTTCAACCATGAAATTGCTGCCATCCATATACCAGTTTGGACTCCCAGACCAAGGCTGATCCTTCAGATCATTTTGGGTACCAGCTTCTTCTGCCAGAATGTCAGCGCAGTGATGGGTAGGTGAGGAGTCATCAGTCTTGGGCAGTAGGGTAGTGGGATTGAGGACAGCAGGGGGGGTGAAGGTTACTCATTCAGTCAACAAGAGGCTTTGATAATGTGTCATACAAGCGTTGGTCATCCATCGGTCAGGGGGCTGTCAGATAATGCTTTCTAGAGCATGGGGTGCCACTACAGTTGTCTGTTGTCCCAGAGTGAGCTTATCAGCATCTCTGATGAGCAGAGCTATGGCAGCAATAGCTTTCAGGCAAGAAGGCCATACGCTGGTAACAGGGTCTAATTTTTTGGATAGGTAAGCTACTGGCCTCTTCCAAAGTCCCAAAGTCTGAGTAAGGACTCCTCTGGCAACTCCTGCTCTCTCATCTACGTAGAGAATAAAAGGTTTAGTTAGGTCAGGCAAGGCTAAGTAGGGCCCTTTTAATCTCTTCAAAGGCTTTCTGGTGATCCAGGGTCCATGCAAACACCCCCTTCTTTGGTTAAGGGGAACAATGGGGCAACTAAGGTCACAAACCCGGGTATCCATAGCCTGCAGAAGCCAGCAGTGCCCAAGAATTCTCTTACTTGCCTTGGTGTAGTGGGGTGGGGATCTGAGTTACAGTCTTTTCCTGGCTTCCATTAGCTATTGTTTCCCGTCTCAGAGGGCATATCCCAAATAAGTAACCTCTGTCTGACACAGCTGAGCCTTTTTAGCTGAGGCTTGGTACCCCAACTCACCTAATTCCATTAGTAATTTTTCAGTTCCTTGTCTGCACTCAAGTTCAGTAGTTGCTGCCAAAAGTAAATCGTCAACATACTGAAGCAAGTATGGGTTTTCAGCTCTGAAGGTGGCCAGGTCCCAGTGGAGGGCCTCATCAAAAAGAGTGGGAGAATTTTTGAACCTTTGGGGTAGTCTGGTCCAGGTCAATTGACCCTACCAGTCTGGTGTCCGGGTTTCTCCATTCAAAGGCAAAAACAGGTTGGCTGGAATGATGTAACCTCAGGCAAAAGAAAGCGTCTTTTAGATCTAGAACAGTGTACCACTTCCTGTCTGGTGGGAGTGAGCTGAGAAGATTGTATGGGTTGGGAACAGCTGGGTGTATGTCCTGGACCTTCTTGTTAATTTCCCTTAGGTCTTGTGCTGGTCTGTAGTTGTTAGTGCCAGGCTTTTTTTTTTTTTAGTATGAAATTAGTTTTTATTTTTACTTTAAAATAAATGCTTAACATTTTGCCAAAATCAACCCCAAAGACAAACCTTTGGAAAAGGGAGGAAGCACACTTTCCTTCATGTGGAAACCAGTAAGGCAGACATTGTGACTGTGGAGTGGCTAGAGTGCCAGGCTTTTTGATGGGCAACAAGAAAGTGTTCCAGGAAGACTGGCAAGGCACCAAAATACCTTGTTGTATAAGCCTCTGGATATGAGGTCTAATTCTTTCTCTGGCCTCTTGGCTCATTGGGTACTGACATACTCCTATGGGGGAGGTATCAGTCTTTAGTCCCACTACTACTGGGGGAACTCTCATTGCCATTCCCACACCCCCAGTCTCTGCCCAAGCCTTAGGAAATGTCACTAACCATTCCTTAATGTCAGGGGTCTTTGCCTGACTCAGGAGCTCATGTAGTCTATACTCTCCTTGGAGTCTCAGGGCCAATATCATGAAAGTAGGAGTCTCCCATGTTACTTCCAGCCCGGTTCGAGTAAACCTGATCTGGGCCTTCAACTTTGTTAACAAGTCTCTTCCTAATAAAGTCATGGGACACTCAGGGATAACCAGGAAGGAATGAGTCACTTGTCCTCTCTCCAAATCTATAGATTATAAGGTGGTCTGTAGTAATAATAGGAGCGGTGGGGCTGCGTCCCCAGCACCCCGCTGCCCGCAAGGCTAGCTTTACCCGAAATAATTACACGGACAATGTATTCTTTTAAACACTGCTTGACCCATTCTCTTCTAGGCTAATTCTCACATATTAATTTAGCCCATTTCTAAT
>NW_004949155.1:2160056-2170661 GCF_000317375.1 Microtus ochrogaster
TCTGAGCTCACTTCCTCTTCCTCCCAGCGTTCTGCTCCGTTCACTCCTCCCACCTACATTCTAACCTATCAGGGCAAGCAGCTTCTTTATTTAATTAACCAATGGCCTTCCTCCATCAGTGGTCCACAGATATTGTTTCTGTCCAGTTGCTCCAATTACTATATTCTTTGTATTCTTTAGCTTCTCCAATGGTTGTTTCAGCATAGAGTGCTCAGCCCCTGTGTCCACTAGAAAATCCATAGGGGTCCCCTCCACAGTCAGGGTTACCCTAGGCTTGGGGAGGGGGTCTGAACCTCATCCCCTCTAATCATCTTCTTCTAGAGCCAGTACCTTAGAGGCCCTTCCTTTCTTCTTTGGGCATTCTCTTGCCCAGTGTCCTTTTCCTTTGCAATAAGCACATTGGTCTTTGTCCAAGGGGTGCTTCTGTCCGTCTTCACTCATCTTTGGTCTTCTGTTGTCCAGGTTCCCTATCTTCTAGGTCCTGTCTTTCCTTTCTCTCCTACCACTGTGGCCAAAATTCTAGTCAAATTTCTCTCTTGTCTATGATCCCTCCAGTCCTCTCTTTCCTCTGCCTCCCACCTCTCTCTCTCTCTCTCTCTCTCTCTCTCTCTCTCTCTCTCTCTCACTTCTCTTCCTCTGTCTCTTGCTTATGAAACACTTTCTCTGCTTCCTTAACCAAATCCTGCAAGGTATAATCCTGCAACCCTTCTAACCCCTGTAACTTTTTCTTAATGTCTGATGCTGACTGCCCTATGAAGGCCATAGCTACCACTGCTTGCTGACCCTCACAGGTTGGGTAAAAGGCAATATAATGCCTGTAAGCCTCCATTAAACATTCAAGAAACACAGATGGCAGTTCAACTGGCTCCTGAAGAACCTCCCTTACCTTGGCCAAATTAGTAGGGTGTCTTGCAGCCCCTCAGAGACCTGCCATGAGAACTTAGTGATAGACCGTCAGCCGCTCCCTATTTGCTGCCTTATTGAAGTCTCAATCAGGTCAGTTAAGGGGAAACCTGGCATCTATTTCATTCAGAAGATTGATTGGTGCCCCATTTGCTCCGGGGACATTTTTCTGGACCTTCAACAAGATCCTCTCTTTCTCTTCAGTAGTGAAGAGGACCTGTAAAAGCTGCTGACAGTTATCCCAGGTAGGTTGGTGGGAAGACATCAAAGATGCCACCACTCCTGTTAGGCTGGTGGGATTCTCTGAAAAGGAAGGGTGATTAGCTTTCCAGTTGTAAAGATGAGCAGAGGAAAATGGCCAATACTGGAGTGGTTGAAGATGGGGTGGGTCCACTGGACGGCCATGGATGTGCAGTGGCAATGCCACTGTTGAATCTGGTCCTCTGGGACCCTGTGCAGGACTCTGGGCACACTGTCTTAGTGTGCCTGTTGCAGATCTCCCCCCTCCCCCAGTGCTGCCTCTAGCACCAGGATTAGGTATCTGGGGCAGTGGGTAAGGGGGTGGTGGAGGGCTCGGCCATTCAGGTGGCTCCTCAATCTCGGGATAGATTTTTTTTGGTTTATATATGTTTTTATTGGTTTTATCCTTATAACTTGGTAATTTACATTTTTAAGAAAAATTTAATTTATTCTTTGAGAATTTCACACCTGTAAATACATTCTAGTCACATTCACTCCAACCTCTCTTATTCTCCTTCTACTTCTCCCAATAGATTTTGCTTCCAACTTCCAAATCTTTTTCCTTTGTTTTTGTGTTGTGGCCTACTTGCTGCTCACATGAGCATGTGTGTGGAGCTGTTCACCAAAGCATAAATAGCTTTCTGGTGGCTACACCACCAAAGGCAACGACTCTCTCTCCACATTTACTAAAACTTTCAGTAGCACCTCAAGAATGGACTGCACCCTGTGAGTGCCTTTTCCAGCCATAACTGAGTGTTGTGGGCCAAGTCTTGTCATGAACCTCTTTTCATTGCTTTGACCAAAGCTGAGAACAGTACTCATCTATGGGTATAAACACAGAGTAGGCCTTAGAATCAGAAGGCAGTTGGTTATAACCATAACTATCATGCCACTAAATGTACCAATGGGCATATCTTGCCTGACAAATTGGTACTACTAGCATCCATGATCCACATATGGGTAATTGTTTTAGTTAGGGTTTCTATTGCTGTGAAGAGACACTATGACCATTGCAACACTTGCAAAGAAAAACATTTAATTGGGGCTGGCTCACAGTTCAGAGGTTTAGTCCATTATTGTTACATTAGGAAACATGGCAGTGCGCAGGCAGACATGGTGCTGGAGAAGGAGCTGAGAGTTCTACGTCTTGATCCACAGGCAGCAGAAGGAGATGGTGGGCCATACTGGGTGTAACTTGAGAATATGAGTCCTCAAAGTCCATCCCCACAGTGACACACTTCCTTCAACAAGGCCACACCTACTCCAACAAGGCCGTGTCTTCTAGTAGTGTTACTCCCTGTGGGCCCATGAGGGTCATTTTCTTTCAAACCACCACAGTAATGCCACTGATAAATTTTCTCCATATTTGCATAGCATAGTTATCTACATAGCAGCTTTTGGCATTATGAGGGTTAGCCAACAAGGAGGAAACTTCTGGCTCAATTGTAGCATGATTTTCTTTGTAGTATAATTAAAGTGTGTGGTATCTTCAGCAATAGGGTCTCACCTGTAGTAATAGGAGTGGCGGGGCTGCGTTCCCGGCACCCGGCCGCCTGCATGGCTAGCTTATGCCCCAAAATAATTACACGGAAACTGTATTCTTTTAAACACTGCCTGGCCCATTAGTTCCAGCCTCTCATTGGCTAGCTCTTACATATTGATCTAACCCATTTCTAATAATCTGTGTAGCCCACGAGCTGGTGGCTTACCAGGGAGGATCTTAACCTGTGTCTGTCTGGAGTGGGAGAATCATGGCGACTCACTGACTCGGCTTCTTTCTCCCAACATTCTGTTCTGTCTACTCCACCCACCTAAGGGTTGGCCTATCAAATGGGCCAAGGCAGTTTCTTTATTAATTAACCAATGAAAGCAACAGATTAGAAAAAATCATTCCCAAATCATTTCCCCTTTTTATGTTTAAGCAAAAAAGAAGGCTTCCATTTTAACATAGTAAAATTACATATAGCAAAAGAGTTATCAAATAAGAATTACAGTTACAATATTTATATCTACCTTATCTTTTATCATAACTAAGGAAAACAATAACTATAACTAACCATTCTTCAACTCTATCAAAGACTCCAGAAGGATATAATATTGCCTAAGCAAACAAGAAATCCAAAATTCTAGAAATGACAGAGACATCTTGCTGCCTGGACAGTCATCCAAAGTTCCTCTGTACTGTTGGGGCATCCATCTTCAGCCTTCAGGCCCATAGTATCCAGAAGACATTTCCATGAAGCAGGAAATTTCAAAGACAGTTCAGTCATTTTCTGCTGTGTCCTGTAGAATGTGTCACAGACTCTTTCATGAGTCAGGAACCCCGAAAGACCGTCTCACCTTTAGGCAAGTTCAGCAGTCCTCTCTCTGTGGGTTCTCTGTGTTCAGTTTATGCATCAGTTCAGGCAAGAGCAGTTTCTTGCTCAAATGGCTATCAAACTCCATAAGGAGCCTCTTCGATGCCCATCTTGCTCTTGAAGTAGCTGGTGCTGCCAGGAGCAGATGTGTCTCATTGCCATGAAAAACCCTAAGTTATTAAAACATTAAATGCCAAATTCTGTAGTCTTAGAAAGATATGAAGAATGCCTATCTAATTGAAATATATCTCTATATATCTAGAAAATCTAACTAACATAACTACAAATTTGACTATTATAGATGATTATTCATTAGCAACCTATATTTCCTAATTATACATTACATTTTAAATGAACTACACAATCACAATACCTTAATCAATATCAGAAATACATATACATATGACAGAATTGACCTTAAAGTCCATACCAATGCAAATTATTCATACCTATATCATATCCCCCTTTAAGTGTAAAAGAACATTTATAAACAATATTTGGAAATATGGGCACAGTTATTTCTTCCCGAACTGCTTCCTGCTGAATGGGGCCATTGTTAATTAGGTCTTTCATGGTATAACCTGTATGCCAGGGTCATCTCAGTTGGCAGTTGAGTGAAGTAATTTTTTGAGGGTGTTCACAGCAACCTTTCAGGAGGGTGTGGTCTATCATACCATATTGTGATAGAAGCAATCCACAGGGTATCATCCTCTGTGAAAAAAAAGAAGACCCTCTCCAAAGCATCATATCCTTAGACCCAAATTCTGAAATCATAATACCCTTATTTCCATTCTGGTTTAGCTTGGCAGCCCATATAATGAAATGTCTCTCTGTACTTAGTTCCTTCACAGTCAAAAATTTTAAAGAAAACACAATGTACATAGTCCAGACTCTCTGAATTTTTCATTTTTACGTGGCTTATTTTTCTTTATTTGTTTTAATCTATAACTATCTGTACTCTGTCTCTTTAAGGACTTTACCCCCCTTTTTTAAGGGCATTAAGTTTATTCTTTATATTCTTTTTCTTCTCTCTCCCAAGCCTACATACATTCATCCAACAGTGTGACCGATTTACAAATCTTTTATGTCTGAATCTGTTCTATTGTGAATCTGTAATTTTTTTACTTTCCAGTAGCATTTCTTAAATTGTTAAGCGCTTCTTAAAAACTTAAGTTGCGCCACATAGGGGTAATACGGTACTGCCTGTATCCTGCCCAATCTAAACTTTAACTGCGCTGTTTTTATGGTAATTACGGTAGTTCCTGCCTGAGACCAGCACAGATCAGCATGGCAGAGCTGAGCCACTCCTGCCTCAGAGCCATTTGGTGCCCCTGAGTCACACACAGTTCCAGGCACACAGCAGTCCACATTGCCATCAAGCAAGCTGTAGAGCTTTACTCCAAATGCTCCATTCAAAAGCTCTGTCTCCCACAGGAGCCAGAGATTGCAATGGCGGCACAGCCCAGAAAACCGGCATTTTAAAACAGCCAGTTTTTTCTTGCTGCTGAGTCAGGAAAATTTCTTTGCGGCAAGCCACCCACAAACAGCCAAAAGTGTGTTAAACTCTCTCTCCCTTTTTTTATAGCCCTCTCAGGTTTTTAAGTGGATTTAGCCCATCACGTTGGCTGCCACTCTGTATTGATAGGAGCGGTGGGGCTGTGTCCCCGGCATCCGGCCACCCGCATGGCTAGCTTATGCCCCGAAATAATTACATGGAAACTGTATTCTTTTAAACACTGCCTGGCCCATTAGTTCCAGCCTCTTATTGGCTAGCTCTTACATATTGATCTAACCCATTTCTAATAATCTGTGTAGCCCATGAGCTGGTGGCTTACCAGGGAGGATCTTAACCTGCATCTGTCTGGAGTGGGAAAATCATGGCAATTCCCTGACTCGGCTTCTTTCTCCCAACATTCTGTTCTGTCTACTCCACTCACCTAAGGGTTGGCCTATCAAATGGGCCAAGGCAGTTTCTTTATTAATTAACCAATGAAAGCAACAGATTAGAAAAAAATCATTCCCACATCACTCACCTCTGGTGGGCAACCAAGACAATGGCAATAACTTGCATTTCTTCTGGGGTCCTTTGGGACCTCCCTGACCAGCAACTCATAGAAAGGAATCACATACCTGACACTCTTCCAAGCATTTTATACTTTGCTGGGAGATTGAAAATATACATATGTTGTTAGTTATTAATGTCTGAGTATATCATTAGAAGGTCTGAACATTCTTTTAGTTTTCCTGTATAGATCCTCTCATTCAGCCAGGGAACTTCCTTTGGGTCTTGGGGATATGCCCTCTTCTCTCCTTACCTCCCTGGATTTCTTCCTGATCTTCTTTATCTAGAATGTGTTTCCTTATTACCATTTTGTACCAGCTGCAGTTGGTATTGGGATAGATTTTAGGAGGAGCCAAAAGTTGGTTCTCGGGCAAATTGTCAGGCCTCGGATCTACAGGTTTCAGTTTGCACTCTGACTCTCAGAGAGCCAGGGCTCAGGAGCCTAGCTTCCATCTACACACCCAAGGCTTAACCCAAGGTGGGGGATTCTGGACCAAATCTTGCCATACAGTAATGTATAGTTGTTGATTGTGATGGGATCCTGGTCCTTCTTGGAAAACAATAGCTTTAATTTCAAAAATAATGATTAAATCAAAGGTGTCCTCTGGAGGCCAGGTGACACCAAGCGCCGGCCACTCTGAGGAGCAAAAAGTCTTCCATGGCCCTTTCTTTTTTTTAATGTTTATTTATTTATTATGTATACAATATTCTGTCTGTGTGTATGCCTGCTGGCCAGAAGAGGGCACCAGATCCCATTACAGACGGTTGTGAGCCACGATGTGGTTGATGGGAATTGAACTCAGGACCTTTGGTAGAGCAGGCAATGCTCTTAACCTCTGAGCCATCTCTCCAGCCCCCCAAGGCCCTTTCTTAATCTCAATTGATAAGTTGTGTGCTCTAGCCTTAACATCAGTGCAATGATCCAGAGTCAAACTCAGAGGGGTCGTCACAGTCTGTCCCATAATCAAAGTCACAAGTAAGACGAAACAGAGACCGAAGACACACAAACAAAGGCTAACAAAACCTAGACAGGCAAAACCACTCCAGAAATACAGATGGCTGGGAGGGCGTATAGTTCCTCCAATCTAGGAGAACTTCTGTATCCTCACCAGCACCCAGACGGGAATCTCCCAGGCATCCCTGAGGTCCCTCCTCACCTCCCGGGATGTCTCCCAGGGTGGCAGTTGATGATCTCCTAGCACATCTGCTGATCACTCTCTCCGTCTCCTCCTGAGACCCGAACGACTGCAAAACTGAAAGTACAGAACCTGAATTCAGTCGGCAAGGAAACACAAAGACACAGACAATGTCTCAACCTCTAAGTGGGTCTTCGGAGATGAGGGTGGTTGCCAATCCCAGGACAAGCCCCCAATGAAAGACCCCTGGAGTTGGAAGACTCTCACTCAAGTCTCGGGATAACAACCCCCCTCCCCCAAGTACTCACAAGAGACTGTCCTTGCTGTAATCACATGAGGTTTATTGACAGAAACCAGCGTGCTGGGGCAGAGACTCATCCCATGCAGGGGTAGAGGAGTTAGACCCCGAATAGCTGGGAGAAGGGGTATTTAAGGGAAGAAACCACAACCGAAAGTGGGTAGGGAGGGCATCATTGGAAGATTCTGAAAATACCAGTGATAATCACAAGGGGGTAACTCCCTGTTTCTCCAGATTGTTCTCAAGAATGTAATCTAACTTTGTGGTCAGACAGTTCTTGGAACAAAGCCACTGAACTGGCCAACCTAGATTTTTGGCTCTACTCTTCCTGCTAGGGGAGGGGGTCTGGATTTATCCTGACCTTTCACAACCAACCAACTAACCAACCAACCAACCAACCAACCAACGAACAAACAAAAAACTGAAGATGAATACATAAATATTCCGAAGGTACAATGGTGCCTATAGAATAACCACTCATTCTATAGAGCCGAGAACGTAGCTTCTCACAAGAGTTCTCTGATCTGATAAATCATTTAAAAAGTATTAAAAAAGAACCCCAGAGGCTCCTGGTACAGTTAGGGACACTGATGTGGTGGACTTGGTGACCATGGCGGGCGGTGTTTCATGACAAGGTGGAGATCGAGGACTTTCAATATGGCAAGGACTCAGAGACTTATTTCTACCCCTGTCCCTGTGGGGACTTCTCAATCACCAAGGAAGAGTTGGAGAGTGGAGAAGACGTGACAACGTGTCCTAGCTGCTCTCTCATTATAAAAGTGATTTATGACAAAGATCAGTTTATGTCTGGAGAAACAGTCCCAGCACCTTCAACCAACAAAGAGTTAAATGCTGAAGAAGCCCTCAGGAACCCAAATCCTGAGCAGCAGGAAATGAGCCCAGGTGGATGGATCAGGTGCTGAGTAAACCACCTCTCTACAAGACAGCTGTCTGTGGCTTGCTCTTCCATGGGCATGGATCATTATCAGCCGCTGAATTCATTACAAGAAATGAGCCTGTGACATGTCAGCCCTGGACTTTTTTTATTTTTTTATTTTTGAGACAGGGCCAGCCCTGGATTTTATACTTATACAGGATTGGAAGGATTCTTAATTGTTCATCTGAATTTAAAGGAAGGCGCTTTTTCTTTTTCCCAGGTGCATCATTTGAATATTATAAAACTAACTCATTTTTCCGAAAACATCATCATCCACTTTAATCCTGAGGCTTTTTATTTTATTTTTAAAGATTTACTGTTTTATTTTTATTGTGTGTGTGTCCATTTGTGTGGGGGTATATGCGTGTTGAGTACAGCTGCTCAGGAAGGCCAGAGGCATTGGGTTTCCTGGAACAGGAGTCCCAAATGGTTTTGAGCAACCCAACCTGGGTTGCTGGAACCCAGATTTGGGTTCTTTGAAAGCACAACACGTTCCCAACCTCTGAGCCATCTTTGCAGCCTGCAGGGTCTTTATTTTAAAAGCTAACATTTTGATGGAGTTGAGGAGCTGATTCAGATGAGGCCTTTTTCTGTCATTTGCTTTCTTGGAAACTTAAGGAAATCTGTGCCTTTCCTGGTTCTGCGCTCTGGCTCCTTTGGTAGCTAGTCACCTGACCTTGCTGGGACTGCATTGTTCCTGTTGGCAGTCATTCCTTCTGCTCTTCGTGCATAGAGTTCAGTCATGGTATTGACTGTGAGGCCACAGTTTCTCTATAACTTCCAGTTAGTGACTGAGGAGGGAAAAGCTAGACTGAAATGGTAGAAGAAACAGCTCCTGATACACGGTACATCCCTTATGTTAGGACAGGGGAAACAGAAACACAGCCAATGGAAGGAAACTGGTGTCAGTGAGAGGTGTCATGTCTGCCAAATTGGAAAATGAAAGTACATGAGTAATTTTGCTAGGTTGGAGCAAGTATTTCTGTATCTGGACCTTTATTTCTTGAAATGACAGAGGGGCCTACATTTCAGACAGAGGTTAGGTTGAGTCTTCATATAACAGCAATTGTAATATGTCACAGCCCGTGTGGCCACTAGTCCTAGTAAGTGACACCTCCACAGCAGAGGGTGAGCTTGAAAATATGAGCTGGCTCTAAATGGACATGCCCATGAGGGCACACTAATAAGCGCACACATAATGGTGTCTAAATCAGACATTCAGTCCTGTTAAGCAGGACTAACCTTGAGAAAGAAAAAACTGTGGAGCTGAACTATTACTCTTCCCTCACTGAGGATTGAGAGTAGCAAGAAGTCAGACTCAGTTGTGCAGAAGTTTGAAAAGTTTCTGTAAACACAGCTTTGCTGTGAATACACAGACTTGAAAGTGCATTGGTATCCAGCAGATTGGGGGTGTAGCTCCTGCAACTAAAATATAGCCAGTAGGACTGGAGAGATGGCTCATGGGTTAAGAGCACTTGCCCAAGATGATCTGTGTTTAATTTCCAGGACTCACATAGTTCACAACTGTCTGTAATTCCAGTTCCTGGTGTTCTCATGCCTTCTTCTGACCTTTGTGGATGCCAGGCATGCATGTGGGGCACAGACACAGATGCAGACAAAACACCCATACAACTAGATAAAATTCTTTTTAAAAAAGAAAGAAAATAGCTAATAATTATGCTATACCCACCCACTCAAAAACTAAAACAAAAACAAAATAGAGTTTTGAGTCTCATTCTGAGGATTCCTGGAGGCAGGATCACCATTTTGGACTGAGGTAGAGGTAAGAACCAGTGACTGGTTGTTTCACTTTTATGACCTTCAAATTGAACTCCAATATCTGTCTTTCTGTTGTTATTAATAGTCCCACATTTTATTAAGAGTCAATGCCTGTCTGTTTTGTTTTTCTGACCTACAGGTTGAACCCAAATATCTGCCTCTGACTTTTTATTAATCGTGCTACGTCTAGTTCCTGGACTGTGCTCAGTCTCAGACCCACCTTCAGATGACTGGGGCAGGCAGAACGCTCTCAGCAGCACAGTGAAAAAGAAAGTATTTTCTACCCAAATAAAGAAAAACAGTTTTCCCTCAACTATACCAATACTACTGGCTACTAAATATGCCAGGGGCTTCACACAAAACAGGTCTCCAGGTCTCTGTACACACTAATGGATACCCTACAATTCAGTTCAGCCCTGACACTGTCATGTGTCATGTGTATCTAACACACACAGGTTGAAACCTATTTAAACACAGAAAGGGCTCATAATGGCATTCATACAACCATACTATGAACTGGGCTCCCTTCACACTGCAGAGTAGCTAGTCATGGTGGGTTCAACATGTGCAATTCCAGCATGCAGGAGCCTGAAGCAGGATTGCTACAAGTTTGAAGCCAACTAGGATTACCTATCCAGACCCCTTCTTCAAAAATAAAAACAAACCAACCAGCTACAAGCAAATTTAGCAGAATGTTGCTGGGAGCAGATTGAATAGCATCCACGTCTACACGGTCAGGGGATGGGTGAGTATGTGAGTATGGCACGGGGACTTCATTAGACAAAGGTCCAGACACAATTTGGAATGAAGGTGATTCATTTTTTTTAATTTTATTTATTTATTAAGGATTTTTGCCTCCTCCCTGCCACCGCCTCCCATTTACCTCCCTCTCC
>NW_004949155.1:2170885-2174924 GCF_000317375.1 Microtus ochrogaster
AGGAGGTGGAAACTTGTTTTTTTTTCCCTTTTCTCAATAAAAAAAAAACAAAAAAACAAAAACCCATAGCCATTGTTCTTGAGTTCTCAGTAGTCCTCATTGTCCGCTATGGTCAGCAAGTCCGGTTTTATCCCATGCTTTTTCAGACCCAGGCCAGCTGGCCTTGGTGAGTTCCCGATAGAACATCCCCATTGTCTCTGTATGTGGGTGTACCCCTCGCGGTCCTGAGTTCCTTGCTCGTGCTCCCTCTCCTTCTGGACCTGGTTTGGACCTTGAGATTTCTGTCCGGTGCTCCAATATGGGTCTCTGTCTCTGTCTCCTTTCATCACCCGATGGAGGTTAATATTCAGGAGGATGCCTAAGGGTGATTAATTTGAAGCCTGAGAGGTTGATGGAAGGACATGCTGTGTTTATTGTGAAGGAAGTAAAGGAGCTGGGCAGGAAGGGGCAGGCCTAAGAGAGTACAGGAAGGACAGCACCAGGTTACAGGCTTCTCAAGCCCCAGAGCGTGCTGGGGACTTGATTTGCCTGCCTGTTCTCCTTTCTTCACTCTGTTTCCTGATCTTCTTATGTGTCTGCATGGGACTAGGCCACTTGCATGGCCTCTGGAGGTAAACTATGAATGCATCTATTGGCTGGGCTCTTTGAGAAATGGCTGCATGCCCCAACAGAGAAAGGGGGCATTGGCTGGAGTTATTGAAAATATTGGTTCTCATCCCAATGTGGCGGGCAAGTGCCAGCCTCAACACCATGAAAGCACAGTGTTATCAGAGTCACCATACAGTCTGTTATCAGGGGAGCATGGAGCCTAGAGGTGAAAAGGGACAACCCTGGGACATCCATACCCAACTATTTCTGAAGCTAATATTATCCTTTGAGTTTTCAATTGCATGAGGTAATAAAGTTCCTATTTCATTTAAGCCAAAAAGCCCTGTAAGACCCAGAATTTAAAAATAAAATAATGCTTGATTTTAAACTGTTGCTATTTCCAGTTCCCTATCTTAAGCAGCACTAAGAAGGCTACGAGAGAAAGAATCTCACAGTAGGTATTATGATGTCAGACATAATGTAACCTCTGAACTCTGCTTCATTCCGCTAGAGTTGCTCTTGCCTTAGGATCTCCACAACACAGCTCTTGCCAGTAGAGCCAAAATGAAGGCTCTACTGTGGTTTTACTGTGTTTTGTATTTTGTTTCCTACTGCAAGGGTGGTAAGTCATAGATACCTGAATATCCTTATGTATTTTTCTTTCCCTTCTATGTCCAAAGACCATTCTCCTGTCTGTCTCATCCCTATTTCATTTCTTATCCTTTTCCGAACTAGTTTAGCCTCCTTCTTCGGTGCCTCTTCTCATTCTCTTATCCCTCATCTACATTTACACATCCACTTTATTCTTTTTACTCCCTTCTCTCTATCTCTACTTTCCGCCCCACTTTTTTTTTTTGATTTTAGAGACAGGGTTTCTCTGTAGCTTTGGTTCCTGTCCTGGAACTAGCTCTTGTAGACCAGGCTTGCCTCGAACTCACAGAGATCCTCCTACCTCTGCCTCCCGAGTGCTGGGATTAAAGGCATGCGTCACCACCGCCCAGCTCTGCCCCACCTTTTAAATGGCACTGCATCAGATAGAACATCTTTGCCTACCTCTCCTTGTACAAACCTTGTTTTCATTTAGTTTAAATACATAGAGAAGAGATGTAGTATCGAGTTATGGTCATGGTGGGGGATATCACACATCTACTCACACAGAAGAAATCACACATGTGAAGGAAGTTAGGCCGAACTGAATATGCAACAGAAATTTTCCAGCTGAATTTGAGTAGATTAAAAAAAAAAGAAAGTTCTTCAGCATCCTCATTCCTATCATACCCCTTTTTAGTGCCCCAAGTGCCGAAACAGAGTCTGCGTTCAAGCTCATTGATTGGAAATCTACTACCAGTGGAACCCCACATTGACATACCATGGCTGGTATCTATACCTGGAAATTGTCAGGGTATTGTCCTGACTCCATGGCTGATTCTCTCTACAGCTAACTGTCTGAAAAAAACGTGAGTAGGGGGAGAAAGAATGTTCTTGGGTCTTGGATCTGTTAAATGAGTTTTTCTTTTTAGGACTCCTGCTGAGATTCCAGAGAAACTCAGTGAAGAAGATGCTGATAAGAATCACTGTAAAAAAAGAATCACTTTCTTGTACTGAAATCACATAACCGGTTTGTTACAATTACCTAGCCAATCTCTTTTCAGTTTTCTCTCATTTTATTTTTCATTTCTTTTTCTCTCACTGATTCTATTGAAAATTAATTGAATATTCACTGTTGTCATGCTCAAAACTAAGTTCTGAGGAGTCATAGATGAAAGATATAATATCTAGGGGAGGAGAGATGGTTCAGTGGTTAAAATTTGCCCGTCACAAAGCCTGATGACCTGAGCTTGATTCCTGCAAGTTGTCCTCTGAGTGCCATGTACTTGCTGTAGTATGTGCATACACAGGCATACATAAAAATAAACAGATTAATAACATGAAATGAATTTTTTTGCTGATATTTGTTGAGCACTACATTTTTCTCTGCTCCCCTCCCTGCCTCTCCCTCTCCTCTTCAATCCTCCCCCAAGGTCCCCATGTTCCCAATTTACTCAGGAGATCTTGTCTTTTTTTTACTTTCTACTTCCTATGTAGATTAGATCTATGTAAGTCTCTCTTAGTGTCCGCATTGTTGTCTAAGTTCTCTGGGAATTTTGGTTTGTGGGCTGGCTTTCTTTGCTTTATGTTTAAAAACCACTTATGAGTGAGTACATGTGATAATTGTCTTTCTGTGTCTGGGTTACCTCACTCAAAATAATGTTTTCTAGTTCCGTCCATTTTCCTGCAAAATTCAAGCTGCCGTTATTTTTTTCTGCTGTGTAGTACGCCATTGTGTAAATGTACCACATTTTTTCTTATCCATTCTTCAATTGAGGGGCATTTAGGTTGTTTCCAGGCTCTGGCTATGACAAGCAAAGCTGCTATGAACATAGTTGAGCACATGTCCTTGTGGCACAATTGAGCATCCTTTGAATATATACACAAAAGTGGTTGGTGTGGGATTATTTGTCAATTATATTTTAAATAAATGTTGACTGGCCAGTAGCCAGACAGGAAGTATAGGCAGGACAACCAGACAGGAAGTAGCAATGGGTCAAGGAGAACAGGAAAATTTTGGAAAGAGAATGCAGTCCTGTCCCAGACACAGAAAAAGCAAGATGTAACTGCCTCGCTAAAAAAGGTACCAAGCCATGTGGCTAACATAGACAAGAATAGGGGGCTAATATAAGTTATAGGAGTTAATAAGAAGCCTGAGCTAATGGTCCAATCAGTTTACAGTTAATATAAAACTCTATGTGATTTTTTGGGGGACTTAAAGATTGCAGGAACCAGGTAGGATAAAAACATTGACAACAAATGGCACCCAAATGGACAACTGCATCCACATAAAGCCTGTGATCTTGGGAAGTAATTCTAGACAAAAATAATAGAGTTAAAAATGGCTTACTGATAGCAGCATTTTCTCAGGTGGGCTCTATTTGCTAGAGTCAAATGTGCATCATTTAAGAGAGTCTTCCTGACTCAGCTTTAGCTGTAAAACCTTGCAGCTCTTTTAAGAGGTCCTTCCACTAAAAAGATACCAAGACATGTGGCTAGCATAGACAAGAATAATGGGCTAATATAAGTTAGAAGAGTTAATAAGAAGCCTGAGCTAATGGGCCAATCGGTTTATAGTTAATGTAAAACTGTGTGATTTGGGACTTAACGATTGCGGGACTGGGCAGGACAAAAAACCCCAACAACAAGTGGTATTACTGGGTCTCGAGGAAGGTTATTTCCTAATTTTCTGAGAAATCGCCACACTGACATCCAAAGGGGCTATACCAGCTTGCCTTTCCACCAACAATGCAGAAGTGTTCCCTTTACCCCACAACCTCTCCAGCATAAGTTGTCATCAGTGTTTTTGATCTTGGCCATTCTTACAGATGTAAGATGGAATCTCAGAGTTGTTTTGATTTGC
>NW_004949155.1:2176662-2190995 GCF_000317375.1 Microtus ochrogaster
GTGTGTAGCACCAAAAGGTGCGCTTACCAGGAAGATTCTAGCCTACGTCCATCCTGGGTCGGAGCTTCATCGCGTCTGCCCCAGAGAGGAGGAATGGCGTCTGTCTCAGGCATCTTACCTCACTTCCTCTTCCTCCCAGCATTCTGTTCTGTTTACTCCACCCATCTAAGGGCTGTCCTATCAAATGGGCCAAGGCAGTTTCTTTATTAATTAACCAATGACCTTCCTCCATCATTCTATCTTATGGAACAGGCTTTAAATATTATCAGAAAGTAGTTGGTTATCATCATAACATTGAGTCATGGGCATACCTGGCCAGAGCAGTCCTTCTTACCCCTTGGTGACATACTTCCTCCAACAAGGCCACTCCTACACCAACAAGGCCACACCTCCTAGTAGTGCCACTTCCTATAAGTTTATATGTTCAAACTACTACAATCCTGGTTTCTTTCTCAGTTTTTTTTTGCCATTTGTATATAGAAAGGCTACTGATTTTTATGCATTAGTTTCATATTCTGCTACTTTGCGAAAATGTTTATCAGTTGTAGGAGTTTCCTGGTAGAATTTTTGAGGTCACTTACTATACTATCACATCATCTGCAAATAGCAATACTTTGACTTCTTCCTTTCCAATTTATCCCTTACTCTCCTTCATTTGTCTTATTGCTTCAACTAAGACATCAAGTACTAAATTGAATAGTCATGGAGAGAGTGATAAACCTTGTCTTGTTCCTGATTTTGGTGGAATTGTTTTGAGTTTCTCTCCATTTAATTTGATGTTGGGTATAGGCTTATTGTAATTTGCCTTTATTATGTTTATATATGTCCTTTGTATCCCTAAGCTCTCCAAGACTTTCATCATTAAAGGGTGTTGGATTTTGTCAAAGATATTTTATGCCTTTAGTGAGATGAGATGATCATGTGGTTTTTATATTTCAGCCTGCTTATATGGTAGATTACATTGATCGATTTATATATGTTGAACCATCCCTGCATCTCTGGGACAAAGCTTACTTGATCATGTTGGATGATCTTCTTGATGTGTTCTTGGATTTGATTTGCCAGTATTTTATTGATTATTGTTGCATCTGTGTTCATGGGGGAAATTGGGCTGTAATTCTCTTTCTTTGTTTAGTCTTTATGTTTGGATATCAGGATTATTATTCTCTCACAAGAAGAATTAGGCAATGTTCCTTATGTTTCTATTTTGCAGAATAATTTGAAGAGAATTGGCATTAATTCTTTGAAAGTCTCTCAGAATCCTGTGCTGAATCCATTTTGGCCATAGGAATTTCTTTGGTTGGGAAGCCTTTAATCACTGCTGCTGTTGCATTAGGGGTTTTGAATCAGTTTAAATTGATATCTAATCTTGATTTAACTTTTCTAGGTTGTATTTATAAAACTTATTCAGTTCTTTCAGGTTTTCTAGTTTGGAGGAGTACAGATTTTAAAGTGTGTTCTTATGAGTCTCTGAATTTTCTCACTGTTTTTTGTGATGTCCCCATTTTTGTCTCTAATTTTATGAATTTACATCTTCTTTCACCATCTTTTTATTAATTTTTCTAAGAGTTAACCATCAATATTATTGTTTTTTTCAAAGAACAAACTCTACATTTCATCCATTCTTTGTATTATTCTTTTTTTGATTTGATTTTAACCCTCAGTTTGATTATTTCCTGCTATCTACTCCTCTTGGTGTGATTTTTTCTTTTTCTTCTAGACATTCAAGTGTGTAAGTTGTTAATATGAGATCTCTCTTAATTTTTTTATGTAGGCACTTAATACTATGAATTTGTCTCCTTGAACTGTCTTAATTGTATATACAGGTTTGGGTATGTTGTGTAGTCATTCTCCTTCAGTTATAAAAAGTTTTTAATTCTCTTCTTGTTATCTGTCTTGATCCATTTTTCAATTCAGCAGTGACTCAGTGACTTGTTCAGTTTCCATGAGTTTGTTTCCTTTCTTTTGTTTGTATTGCTGATATTCAGTTTTAATCCATGGTGATCAGAGAGAATGTAGGCTCCTATTTCAATTTTCTTAAATCTATTGAGACTTGTTTTGTGTCCAAATACATGATCAATTTTGAAGAAAGTTCTATTACCTACTAAGAAGAATGTATTTCCTTTTGTAGTTAGGTAAAATGTTCTGTAATATATATTAGGTCCATTTGGCTTAAAATGTCAGTTAGCTCCAGCATTCCTCCTTTTAGTTTTTGTCTGGATGATCTATTGATTAGTAAAAGTGGTGTGCTGAAATCACCCACTATTCCTGTGGGAGGGTCAATATGTGATTTTAGCTGAAACTGCTTCTTTTATAAATTTTGTTGCCCTTGTGTTTGCTGCAGAGACACAGTCACCAGACAGACACAGAAGAAACAAAATGAGAATGCCTTACTGAGAAAAATACCAATCCATGTGGCTAAATATAGTTAAGAATTATGGGTTAATTTAAGTTTCAAGAGCTAGTTAATAATAAGCCCGAGCAAATAGGCCAAACAGTCTATAATTAATATAAGCCTCTGTGGGTTTCTTTGGGAATGAATGGCTGTAGGACTGGGTGGGACAGAAACTTTCACCTACAGTAGGACAGTCCTCTGTAACACTGGGGCATCCATCTTCAATCCATAGGACTAGAATATCTGACAGTCTTTTCTGTGAAGCAGGAATTTTGAAGGACTAGTTGATCAGGTAAAAGGCACCTGTTAACTTTATAAGTCCATTTGGACTGTAAAACAAAACTGTAATATAAATTTTTATCCATGTGATATGAAAGGATCACATGTAACAATAGTTATGGTGACTCCATAGCCTACAAGTTCATCACATCCCATCTTGTCTCTGGATTGTTCCCATGCAAAGGGATCAGCTTACAGATCACCTGTCCTGTAGTCTTTATTAGCTTCCTCACCTTGTCTGTAGCCAAGATACTTAGGAGGTCTCTCCCAGTCATGGTGCACTGGTGGCTCAAGCCTGCAGGCAGTGGCCAGGAGATGTGTCTTTGGTAGCCAACATGTGAGACTATGGAACTAGGAAGCTGCGTTTGGTCCCATTTTTGTGTGTTTGGAACCTTTTTGAAAGCTTTCTCAGGTCTTATTTGTAAATATGTGCCCCCATGTTGGACACCATTTGTAGTTGGACTTTTTTTGATGGGTCTGTTAGTTTTCCAGTAATTACATGGAGACACTATTAATTATGAAAGCTTGGCCGATAGCTTAGGTTTGTCTCTAGTTCTTATAACTTAAATTAATTTGTATCTTTTAATCTATGTTATTTTATGTGGCTTGGTTACCTTTACTCTGTATTGCCATATGCTGCTTCTTCTGTGTCTCCTCATCTCTACACTTCTTTTTCCCAGCATCCTCTGTGCCTGGAAATCCTGCCTACCTATTGGCCATTCAGTTTTTTATTAAACCAATCAAAGTGACATAAACTCAGAGTGTACAAAAAGATTATTCTGCAACACAGTTTTATCTTAGTTTGGGTTTTCTTTAGTGTTTCTATTTTTATTTTCATGTCTTGAACTATTTTCATTATTCTGCTCCACTATTTGTTTGTGTTTTCACAGACTTCATGAAGGGTTTTCTTCATATCTTAGTTAAGGTCCTTGAATATATTCTCAATTGCTATTTTGAAGACCTAGTCATGTGATTCAGCTATATTGCACTTCTCAAGGCTTAGAGTAGTTACTGTGTTCTGGTGGAGACATAATGTCTTAGCATTTTTGTGCTGGTGTCTGGGCATCTGGGGTTGGGATGATTGACGTGATTCTAGGTGTTGATATCTGGTCTTGTCTTTGTTGGGTGGTGCTCTATTCATTGGTTTCTGCTGTTGTCTCTGGATCTTAGGGAAGTGCAGTGACTGTGGCTTCCATGGTAGAAAGTGCTTCTTTTTGTCAGTTGGTGGCACAAAGGAGTAGAGGTGGGCTTAGAGGAAATGCGTAGAGTGGTTTTGGGAAAGAGCTAAGAGGATCCTGTCTGCACTGAGAGGCAGGGTCCCTGGAAATTGCAGGTGTGGTGAGAAAAGGGGATTTTGCAAGTAACGTGCAGTAAGAGAAAGAATAATTTGGAGAGACAAGGTTGAATGGGCTAAGGGGACTTATGGTCTGAACCAGGAGTTGGACTCTCTAGTGACTAGAGTTGAGGAGGGAAATGAGGCACCTCTAAGCAAGTTGTTACCAGGCTCAGAGTGAGAATGGAGAGGTCATAATGGAGAAAAGGAAGGATAGTGTGAATAACTTACCTGAGTCCCTGCCAGGTTTGGTACTAGGTGTCCTAGGTAGAAATTGTTTTGAGGCATCAGAGGAATAAATAAAGGAATGGAGATAGAGGCGGGTGGAGAGTGTAGAGAGAGCACAGAAATGAGGAAGTCTCTGTCCACACCAAGGTTTGGTGGAGTCCCCGGGGAATGGAGGGATGGTAGGAGGATAGGCCCCTGCAAACGTGCTGCTACAGGGATGAGGATGAGAATGGAGAGATTTTAAAGGAAGACAGGAAGGAGAGGAAAACAAATCACCTGCCTGTATGCAGGACCAGTGTGTCCACTGGGGGCCCCAGGCAGAAAGTGCATAAGTATCAGTGACTGACGGAAGGCTGGGTTCAGAACAAGTCCAGCGGAGTCCCCAGAGATTGAAGGTAGGGTGGGAGGAGAGGCACATACAAGCAGGGTGTTACAGGATTAGGGATGAGACTGGAGAGATTGTAAGGAGGACAGAAAGGAGAGTGGAAACTACCTACCTGAATCTCAGACTCTTGTGAACGCTGGGGATCCCCAGCAGAGAGTCTGTGCTTATTTTTCAACTTAGAGAATGTTAAATCTGAAATGGAGTTTGAATCTCCATTCTATGGAATTCACTAAGATCCCAGCATGCATAACAATTTTTTGAGAATCAGATAGTTGGTAGAGCTGTAGAAATGAGAAGAAACTAAAGACCAATAGAAGACCTTACATAATCACAGTATGACTTGGAATAAGATAATATCATATAAATGAAAAACTGAGTTATTTTATAACTTAATTTTATGTATGCTGCCAAACGATGTCTTTCATAAGAAATTATATGGATAATCCTTTATTGTCATCAATTAGATTTTTGTACATCCTTCTCTTACCTTAGGAAACTATCACACCTGGACATTTCAGGAGTACATAACCCAGAAAGCATTCCACATCGACAAAGAATTTGCCTCCATCCCAACTTTGATCCTCAAGATGAAAACGATCCAGTGAAAGCAGATATTGGCCTGTTCATTCTGGAAGAGCCTATTTACGGGGATGAAATTCCACTATCTCAGTCCCCAAATATATCCTTGAAAAGTTGTTCTAAGTGCCAATACAGAAGCTGTGATGTGTATGAATATCAGAGTAAGTTAAAGGACTCAAGTTAAACTATTTTGTGATTTTTGGTTATGGTCATATGACTCATTTTCTAAAGAAATTCAGTCTTTGAAGTGGGAAGAATAATGTAGAAGAAATATTGGAGGTCATTAAGTCTCTATCACCTCAGTCCACTGGGAGATAAGCTGAAGCACAAGGAAGGAATGGGATATGTCTGGGTTTAAGTTGCAACTCTTGCTACAGAACTCTTTCTAGAGTACCCAGGTAGTTTAACTACTTTTCTTGTTGTCATGATGAAAGATCTAACAGAGAATATTTGAGACAGGATAGATTTATTTTGACTCATGGTTTCAGAAAGTTCCAAATATGGCTACTTGTCCCGGTCTACTGGGTGGAACACTTGGAATTTGTGGTGGAGGCTGGTCTTCACTTCTTGGTGGTCAGGAAGTAGAAGAGAGGAGTATAGGAAGGCACAAAGAAAGGCATGCCTCCAGTTGACTACCTCTCCAACTAGGATGCACTTCATACCTTTAACCATAGCTCAATGCTATTATCATATTCAAGTGATTATTTCATTGTTTTGTTAAGAGTGGTCATGAGCTAGATCTTTGGAAATGCTATAAGACATGCCCAGAGTTTTGCAAAGGTACTCCAAGGTGTTTCTTTCATTGTTACTTTTATGAGATAGGCGTTCTTGGAAAACAGATGTGTAATGTGCAACAGCCCTGGCTGTCCTGGAACACATTTTGGAGACTAGGCTTGGTCTCTAACTCACAGAGATGTGCTTGCCTCTGCCTCCTGAGGGCTAAGATTAAAGGTTTGTGCCAGCACATCCGGCAGTCCAAGGTATTTCTTAATCCAATCAAGTTGATGGTCAATACTAAGCGTCACAGTAGGTCAAGGAAGGTGTGACTGGTTCAGACAGTCCAAAATAAGGAGATGTCTAAAGAGAGGAGAGAAAGGAAAGGGGAAAGTGGGGGTAAGAAAAGGAAGGGAAAGGAGAATATCTTAGGACGATTATGTGATTGAATTGAGGGTGGTGACAAACTAAAGTCAGATATTGGGAGTTTTGGGTCTCAGCATCATCCATTATGTACACTTTCAGGTAGCAAGAAGCTTGGAACCACAAGAGTAAAGAAGATAGACGTGCAGCTGCTAGATTTCTCAACATGCTACCATCAACATTCCTATCTAGAGAAGACTGAGGGCTTGTGTATTCAGAGTCAACCACGAGAAGACTGCTGGGTAATCACACACCAGAGAAATATTAATAACAGGAAGGAAATATAAAAATGTAGATTCTATAAATATGTAAGCAAACAACTGTTAGATAGATAACAGGACATAAAGAAGTTGGCACCAGGCAAATATGGAAAACTGGAAAGTTCCATTGGATATTTGAGAGACATAGAGTTTATCACAAGGAAGGCTTTAGATACAAATGAAAAATACATAAAATAATCAATAGGCACAAAATACAATAATCTTTCTGCTTCTAATTTTATTATAGTTTCTCAGCAGGTACCATAATGAACACAATATGGCTTAAACTTAGCTGTGGAGAGATTTAAAAGGTACAGATGCAACCCAGTCCACCTATTCATGTAGTAAAGCTATAGAAAGCAAAGCCCCATGCAGGAAAAATTTTAGGTACCAACGTATCTTGGACAACTTGAAATCACATACACAAATACTAGTGACTAGACTTCAAGGGAAGCATTGACTTGAGCTGTGGAGATCTGGACTGAGTTAATGAATGGTATGACCAGCCTTGGATGCTAAATTTTGAGATATGACAAATAACTTAATTAAGCAAGAACAGATGGAACACTGTTCAAAACTGTTTCAGATTGAGATGAGGAAATAACACATGTAAAGTTATAGAGTTAGTAGCTAGGTTTTGTAGTGGATAATTGCAAGGAATGAGATTAATACCAGTACTATTTCTGGAAATATATATCAAATATCAGGCCTTATGTTAGTTTCTAGAAACACATAGTTGCAAAAGAACTTCAAGTAAGCACTTAGGGGACTCTTGGGTATTTGGTGAGATAGAGAAGAAACAACTGAGATCAGTCCTTAAAATGTTGGCCTGATAGGGGAGCTAGAGGAGCCAGAGTACTCACAAACATCAGATGGTTTACAGTAGTATGCAGGTGCTAGAAAAATCATCCTAGTCCCAGCACCCAGAGCTCACGTTCTTATACAGAAGACAGAGAATAGTAGCCCAGGAGGAAAAGTAAATACAATAGATATCAATAGTACAATAACAGTATAAAATTAACACTGAAAGTAAAAGGAAGGTTAATTTGAAGTGTGTTGAAGTTAATACTTCAACTACAACTTAAAGATAAAAAGCAATTTACCAAATAGAATATTAAATATAAGATGAAGTGATGGCATTCAGGTCATAGGAGGCAGAATAAGACAAGTCTAGAAGATGTAAAAGCACATTGATTTTTGGGGAAAAGTAGAGTAGGAGGGAGGAGAGAAGTGAGAGACAAATAATTATGGGACAGATTATAAATATGTTATCACCTTATTATCATAAATAAACTGTATTATTAAAAGAATGGGGGGCCATGCAAAGATTTTAACAAGAGAAATGGCATGGCAAAGTTTATATTCTGAAGTTTACTTATAGTGGATGCGAAAATGCCCTAAAAGGGAAGACGTTGAAGAAATGCAAAACAACAGTTTTATGAGAGACTATTTATGCATTCTTCATTCTTACATTAATAACCTTATCTGAACTAGGGTAATGTAGAGCTGTTCATGGTCTCATGACTTTATGTATTTTTGAAAGGTGATCAAGAATAAGTAAATAATACAAGTGCTATTTAAATATTTTGAGTAAAATACACCAGGACAAACATAAAACAGTGTTTATTATAACCTTGAATTCTGTATGCAGTCTGGAACAACTGGACTCTAAAGACAGTATTAACCTAAAATATTTGCAACACAAAATAGACGTAAGAGTTTTTGTTTATATAATTTTGTTCAATAGGATTAGGTAATCAGGAAAGACATGTGTAAAAAATAAAAGTGTATGAATGGAGTTGTGGAAGAAATTATGAAAGAAGTCATTTGGATATCAGAGCCCTGTTACAAGTATAGGATAAAGGAAAAGCCAATACAAAGATTTTGATGTGGAAATATGTAACAGGTAGGAGAAGCCAGGTAGCTATAGTATCCTAGCCAAGCTAACAGCAGTAGGGAATATCAAGGTGGTAACAAGGGTTTCAAAGGTCTTATAAGCAATTGTAAAAGTTAGCTTTTTGACATTGTTAAGACTTGGAAGCACTGAAAGGTTTTTAATCAGAAAGATGTAGCAGCCTTTCTTAGATTTTAAGTGGATAAATTTGGATGCTGTATTAAAATTAGAAGTAAGAAGGACAAAGTGTGCCTTTTCATAAGGACACCACAAGTTTTATCAATAATAGGAGCATTCCTAGATAAGAAAATCATTTAATTATTACTAAAATACTTTTTTGGAAATTATTTAAAGTGTCAGATCATTATTTGTTGCTAGACTGGTAATAGATGTGGAAGAAGGAGAGGTACTGAGAATGATTTCAAGGTTTTTAAATTTTAAAACTTGAACTTTTGAAAGAGTGTTGTGTTACTAGGAAAACAGAAAGAAGGGAAGATTTTTGTATGCAGAAGATAGTTGGTCCTTTTCTGTTTTCACATTATGTTTGGTATAAAGTTTAGAAATCCAAATTCAGTACTGATAAAGTGGTTGGTTGTAGGAGTCCAAAAATTTGTAGTTAGTAGCAACAGTTGTTATATTCTCTTATCAGATACATTGGTAATTTCTGGAGGCTGCTTGATAATGATTATTATTTGAATTTCCCCCTCTTCTTCACATGGTATATGAATTTTGTGCACAGTAGACTGCATAAGTGACACATATTTCTTGGTTTCTTTATTCAGATACAGAGAGCCAGTCCTGTTCTATGTCTCCTAAAGAACCGCTGGGAACTGGTGGGCCTCATACAGAAGACTTCAAGAATATGTCAAAATCCCACAGTCATCATTAGAACAGCTCCCTACTTTGCCTGGATGAAACAATTCATCAAGGCATCTAAAAGACTACTGAATCCTGCTTCCTCCTTACACTGTAGGAAATTGCAGGAAAATGAGCATGGTCCCCAAATAAGACACAGCCATAATTATATCTCAACCCTGGGCTCACCTGATTCCACTTCAAGGTTTTTGAAAGGAAACATAGGCATTTCTCCACAAACCAAACATATCAAAGATGTCCCAACAATCTTTAATTTTAGTCATGTGAATTCTTTTACTGATGGTCATAAATTGTTACTCAAAAAAAGCCAGACCTCACAAGCTGCTAGTTTTCTACCCAAGCAAGTGAAGTCATTGCCTGTTGCCAGGCTTCCACAACATTCTGAACAGAATTTAGTTCAGTATCATCAGGTTACCCCTTCACCTAATGCAGGGAATTTTCATAAGAATCCATTATCCCATCGTTTTTATGACACAGCCACACCATACACCTCTCCGAAGGCTAATACTGCTAAACCCTGGCATTTTGCAGCAGATACTTCCAATGAGTCTTTCGATAAAATCATGGCAGATATAATTCAACAATGGAGTCCATTTGTAGATGACGGTGTGGAGCCTGCAAATTCCCTCAATGCTAATACAACTGATGACTCTTGGACAGATAATAGTACTAATTTAGAAGAGTACAAAAACCTTTTGAAAGCCATAACAAATGGATCTCAGAATCAACATACGACTCAGACCAACTTAGCACCAGAACTTTCTTTTTCTGGGGGACCCTGGGAAAACTTTAATTCAGGCAGAGTTTTTACCAAAACAGTTCTGCCCTTGGAGCCTCCACCACCCCCCGTTGAAAGCATAAGGATCCCCCAGGCAAGTGGTACAACTGAGCCCTGGTGTTCTTCCTCTGATTATAATGCAAGCTCTCAAGATCAATCAGTTCTTGATTTACTAAGAGCTCAGAATCATCCTGAGTCTCATTCAGATAGACTACAGCCTGTACCTATGGTCAACATAGGTATGCCTTCAACTTCTAAAGTGATTTCCAGTACACCTTTACCTATTGAGACTAAAAACCCTCCATACGAAATTCCATACAGTACACTACCATCACAAGGAGGTCAGTCTTTACTTAAGGCCATAATACAGCCTACAGTTGAAGTTCAACCCTAATTGAAAGCTGACTCTGAGGGAGCCGGACTGCATCTGAAGTCTATACTGAATCTTATATGCTTAATGAGACAAGTTACCTTTACTCCCTTGGAACAATTTGTGGCCTTTGAATGACACTTGAAATGTCAGGTGTACTAATGAAAAATTGTGTAACATTCATCTCTTTTCAAAATGTTAAAATAAGAATAAAATAAAAGCAAATACCTTTCTTGTTAATTAAATCTTGTTTTGTGCTGGAGTAATTTTTAAGGATTAGTCTTTTTAACATGTGAATCAACTTGATGTTTTGAAGGCTTACATGTTGAAAAATTATTCCAAGATAACTGAATAGTCTCACTGTTTAAAAACACTGTAAAGAGAAGTTACTGGTGCTACATTTCTTCTAAATTTAAAGTAAGAATTTTGAAAAGCTATAGAACAACATCATAATAAGAATATTAGCATAGATACAATGAATCCACCTTAATGCCTAAGTTTTATGTTTTATTTATACTCAATTGTATATGTTTGTTATGCAATTTCTGATGTATAATAGTTTCATGCATACATCTCCATGAGATATAATAGTCCTATGACCATGGAGATTCCTCATGCTACCAATTTATGCCTTCTCACAAAAACCTTGCCACTAATCCTTAGTAGGCATTAATATGTTCTCTAGCACAAGAAGTATCATTTTGAGAATGTTATGATAGGAATCATATCCTACATAATCTTTTATAGCTGACTTTTTTATTCAACGTAACTTTCTTACTGTTTAAGTTAATGCTTGTACTAGTAATTATTTTAAATCATGTCATTATGTTTGAAGGTGTGGATGTATCACTGTTTCTCTATCCACTCATACACTGAAGCTATCTGGACTATTTTTGTTTTTTATTATTACAAATGTTTTCTATGGACATCAATATGTAGTATTTGTGTGAACATAAAACTTGTTTTTTCTGCCAGGCGGTGGTGGCGCACACCTTTAATCCCAGCACTTGGGAGGCAGAGGCAGGCGGATCTCTGTGAGTTTGAGACCAGCCTGGTCTACAGAGCTAGTTCCAGGACAGGCTCCAAAGGCACAGAGAAACCCTGTCTCGAAAAACCAAAAAAAAAAAACAAAAAACAAAAAACAAAAAAACTTGTTTTTTCTAAGATCAAGGTTCCTGGCTAACTCATCTTAGTTTCTTTTTCTGTAGCTGTGATAAAAACATTCTGACAAGAACAACTTAAGAGAGAATGGTTCCTTCTGGCTCATAGTTCAGATTTGAGTTCATTGTGGTTAAGTCAGAGCTGTAGGATCTTGAAGAAAGTGGTCATATGGTCATATCACGTCCACAATCAGGAACAATGCATACTGGTGCTCAGCTCCTTTTCTCCATTGTTTACAATCCAGGATCTCTTGCCAGGGAATGGTCTCACCCCACAATATAGATGGTTCTTCCCACAACAATTAATACAATCAAACTATTCTCCCACTGGCATGCCTAGATGCCTAGATGCCCATTTCAGATTCTGTCAAATTGACAACTAACACTAACCATCATACCCAGTGATTACATATTGGAATTTCAATTTATCTAATAAGGTTTATATGCAATTATAAAAATAATAGAGATACCTTGAGCAGTTTCTTCACTTTCCCTCAATAGTAATACTTTGTAATATTATAACATAGATAACAACCAGGATATGGCTACAACCCTGTGACGATTCTGTTAAGTAATATATCCGAAAAGAGGGTGTGGTGATTTGAATAAGCATATATAATTCATGGCCGGGCAGTGGTGGCGCACGCCTTTAATCCCAGCACTCGGGAGGCAGAGGCAGGCCACAGAGAAACCCTGTCTCGAAAACCCCCCCCCAAAAAAGAGTTGCGAAGAATATATAATTCATATATTTGAATGTTGAGTCACCAGGGAGTGGAATTCTTTGATAGGATTAGAAGGATTAGGAGGTGTGGCCTTGTTGGAGGAAGTGTGTCACTGGGGTCTCAAAATCTGATGCTAAATCCAATCTCTCTCCCTGCTGCCTGCAGGGAGATCGGGGTGTAGAACTTTCAGTTATTTCTTCTATACTGTGTCTGCTTGTGTACTTCCATGCTCTCTGCCATAATTATAAAGGTTTAAGCCTCTGAAACTTTAAGCAAGCCCCCAATTAAATGCTTTCTTTTATAAGAGTTGCCTTGGTTGGCCATAGTATCTTGTCACAGCAATAGAATAGTGGCTAAGACAGAGGGTTTTAAAACATTTTACTTTATAGTAATACATGGCATAGATATATACATATATATTATATATAGTGTGTTTAATAAGTCAGTTGTTGAATAGATAAAAAATTTATGCCAAGTTCTTGCTTATATGTGCTTAACTGCTAAAAATTCATTCACAGGATTATGTGTAAATATAACTTTTTCCCCTGGGAAAATCCAAGACTGAAATTTGAGTCATATGGCAATAATAAAACAATGATAAATTTTCTCTTGTAAGAAATTGCCTAACTGCTAAGGAAAAAATAACCCAAATTACATATGGGAAGAAATGTTAAGGTTAGTAAATTGGCAAGATAGGAAATATCTAGCACAACCGAGACAAAGTCTAAGAAATGAGTCATAAGAATGGCAAATTGTCAAAGTTCCTACTTGTTATTCATTACATTAAAATCAAGTAAATTATCTAGTTAAGAGGGAAAGACTGGAAGAACTTTAAAAAGAACAACACAACCACTGCACCTATAAGATAAACTTTAGTTTCAAAGATACAAATATGTTGAAAATGAAAAATGGTATACCACAAAAAACCACAATAGAGCTAGAATATGTTTTGTAACATCACACAAAGAAGATTTAAAGATCAAATATGGTTACTAGAAATGTATTTTTAAATTTTTATTTTTTTGAGATTATAATATAATTTAATTTCTCTTTTTTCCTTTCTATACTTCAAATCCTCTCATACATCCTTCCACTCTCTCTGTCAAATTCATAGGCTCTTTTTTTTTACTAGCTCTTCTTGCATGCATGTATGTACAGATACATTTATTCCTATATAGAGCCTACTTAATCTTATAATATTACTTGTATGTATGTTTTCAGGACTGACCATTTGGTATTGGATAACCCCTTGGTATGCTCGTCCCTGGGGAAGACTATTTCTCTTACTTCCAGCATTCTTTAGTTGCTTGTAGTTCTTTGTTTAGGGTTGAGGCCTTTTAGGCTTTTCCTTATCCAGAGGCATGTCTACTGGTGTTATCTTTGTTTAGCTCATGTTCAGGAGAGCCTGTTGGATGGAAAATTATCAAAAAGCAAATATAAATCTACCAAAAGACAGCTATATTGCTCCTGATTTCCATAGTTTCTGACCAAGTTTGCAATCTACCAACGAGTGAGGTTTCTCTTTACATCCTCTCCAGCATTTGTGGTCAGTTGTTCCATTGATCTTAGCCATTCTGACTCTGGTTAGATGAAATCTCAAAGTTACTTTGACTTGCATTTCCCTAGTTGCAATCCATGATGTGTTTTTTTTTAAGAAGATATTTCTTAGCCAATTTGTTTTGCTTTGTCTTTTTTTTTTAAACTTTCTTTGTTTTGTTTTTGAGAACTTTCTATTCAGGCTCCAGGCCCATTTTTGAAAGGGGTCACTCTTTTGTGATGTGGGAATGTCATATATCAATCGGTTGATTTCATTGGTTAAGTAATAAAGAAACTGCTTGGCTGGCCCTCATAGGTTAAAACATAGGTGGGAGGAGTAAACAGAACAGAATGCTGGGAGGAAGAGGAAGTGAGCTCAGACTGACAGCTCTGCTCTCTGG
>NW_004949155.1:2191095-2191920 GCF_000317375.1 Microtus ochrogaster
GCGAGAGTTAGCTGAGAAGAGGCTAGATAGAAATGGGCCAAGCAGTGTTTAAATGAATACAATTTGTGTGTTGTTATTTCGGGGCATAAGCTAGCAGGCAGCTGGGGTGCTGGAAACGCAGCCACGCCGCCCTTATTACTACACTTTTGGCCCTTTAATTTTTAAGTTCTTTGTATATTTTGAATATTAAACCTTTATCAAGTGTATAGCCAGCAAAGATTCTCTCCCATTCTGTGGGCTTTCCCTTCCTCTAGGTCATTGTTCTTTTAGCTGCGAAGATTTTTTTTTAGTTTCATTAAGTCCTACTTGACAGTTGGCCTTAATTCTTGGGTCAATGGAGTCCTATTCAGGAAGTTTCTTCCTACACCTTAATCATACAGGGCACTGCCTCTGCTGTCTTTTAGCAGTTTTAGTATTTGAGGATTTAGGCTTGAGTCATTGATAGATTTTGAGTCAGTTTTTGTGCAAGGTGATAGATACAGCTCTAATGCCATTCTCTTGCATGTAGGCATCCAGTTTTCCTAGCAACATTTGTTGGAGATTCTTTCCTTCCTCCAGCATAGGTTCTGGGCATTGTTGTCAAATATAAAGTGACTGGAGTTACATTTGTTTGGGTCTTTGATTTTGTTCATTTAGTAATGAATTGTCTAATCTCTATGAGTTTGTGTATTTACTAGAGACTTGGTTGGTGTCAATTTTAATTTTTTAATTATGGTTAACTAGGATATAAAAATGATCCCAATATTTTTGAATTTGTAAAGATTCTCTTTTTTTTAATTGAGAAAAAAATTTCTGCCTCCTCCCAGCCTCCCACTCCTCCCGCCC
>NW_004949155.1:2205207-2208343 GCF_000317375.1 Microtus ochrogaster
CCCCTGGATAGCACACACTCACCCGTCCAGATGGGATTCCTCAGCAACTATACAGGGCCTGTAAAGATTCTTTTTATGTGTGTTTCAAGATGTCTATTTTAGAAAAGATTTTGTGTGTTGCTGCATAGTGTGTGTGTTCTTTGGTATTTTGTGGAACATTTTGTAGATATCTGTTAAGTCCATTTGATCTATAATGTCATTTTTTTTTGTCTTTAAAAATAGTTTTGACTTTTATTTTTGTTGAAATAAGAGCAGCGGGGCTGCGTCCCCAGCACCCGGCTGCCCACATGGCTAGCTTAGCTTATGCCCTGAAATAATTACACGGAAACTGTATTCTTTTAAACGCCGCTTGGCCCATTTCTATCTAGCCTCTTCTAGGCTAGCTCTCGCACCTGGACTAGCCCATTTCTAATAATCTGCTGTAGCCCATGAGCTGGTTTACCAGGAATGATCTTAACCTGCGTCTGCCTGGAGTGGGAGAATCATGGCGACTCACTGACTCAGCTTCTTTCTCCCAGCCTTCTGTTCTGTTCAGTCCTCCCACCTATGCTTTAACCTATGAGGGCCAAGCAGTTTTTTTATTGCTTAACCAATGAAATCAACAGATTGATATATGACACTCCCACATCATATTTTTCTCAAATATTGTATCCTGAATATAGTTTCCTCTTCCTCCTTTTTTCCCAGTCACCCATCCAGATCCACCCTTCCTTTGTTTCCCTTAAGAAAAGAGTACACCTTCCAGGGATATCAACCAAACATGACATAACAAGTTACAATAAGACCAGACATATCTCTTCATATTAAGGCAGGATAAGGCAATCTAGCAGGAGAAAAAGGGTCCCAAGGGCAGGCAAAAGAGTCAGAGACATTCCCTACTCCCACTTTTCGAAGTCTAATGAGAAGACCAAGTTACAGAACTGTAATATAAATGCAGAGGACCTAGGTCAGATCCATACAGGTTGCCTGATTGTCACTTCAGTCTCTGTGAACCCCTATGGACCTAGGTTAGTTGATTTTGTGGGCCGGTTCTTGTAGTGTCCTTGAACTTCTGGCTCATAAATCCTTCCTCTCCCCTTTCCAGAGGATTCCCTGAGCTCTGCCAAATATTTAGCTGTGGATTTCTACGTTTGTTTCTATCAGCTGCTGGATGAAACCTCTCTGATGACAATTGTGCTAGGTACTAGTCTACAAGTACAGAAAAGTATTGGTAGGAATCATTTCATTGACTTTTTTTTTGCCAGTCATGTTTTTTTTTTTTCTTTCTATTCTGGGTCTCTGGGCTATCCAGCTTCTGGTTCCTGGCACACTAGGCAGTGCCAGGTATGGACTTCCTCTTGCTGTATGGGTCTCAAGTTAGACCAGCTATGATGTCAACAGGGTCCAATACAATTTCCCACCCCTATTGACCATTGATCTCCTGCTGTCCACCTCAGAGGGGTGCTGACAGGAAGGGTATGGAGTGCCGCTTTTGCCTCAGCAGAGAGAAGTGAACTGCATGGAGGCATGGGAGATGAGGACCCGAAGGCCTGTGTTGGTCAGGCCTGAAGGGTGTGAGTTGTGACTGGTGTGAGCTTCCTGCTTGACTGAGGTCTCAGGGTGCTGACCGAGCCTCGGGTGTAGGTGAAACTCTGAGGTGTGGGCTCAGAGGAAAAAGGCTTCCCTAGCCTAGTGTGCAACCAGGCCTCAGTGAAGGCTATGGGCCCCTCACGGACCTCCACTGGGCTGTGTACCTGTCATCTGAGCTTCATCATGTGCGTCTGTCCTTCCAGGTGGTCGCGATAGGTCTGCGGTCCTGTGCAACTGACACCGCAGACCTTGCAGTAGTGCATGGAGGGTGGCCTGTGGTCCGCCTTGGTCTTTGGCAGCCTGTCCAGGAACTGCAGAGTGTCGCTGGTAAAGCTGGGATTCTATGTCCCGCGACCTGGCCTGCCCAAGTTGTCCAAGTCCACCAGAGCCTTCTCGGACGCTTGCTGCTTCTGCAGCACCTGCTGGGACTTTGGTGGGTGGTCCAAGCAGTGGGAGCTTGGGCCTGCCCTGTAGAGTGAGGGTGTTATCTGGTCGCTCTGGTGTGTCCTTACAGCTCCTGATTCCCTTTGACTCTTAGCAGCTGGTGTGTGGATGAAGCAGTGACCACAGCTTCATGTTGCTGCTGTCAGTGTATGCCTTTGGCTACCTGGACTGATCTTCAGTTGGGTGCTGCTGGCACTTGGGCTTCTTGCCTGGTGCTACTTGAGCCGTGGCTTTGAGGCTAGCTGCCTGTGTCATGTGCTGGTGTTGTTTGAAGACAAGGGGCGACCTGTGCACCTGGGGGTACACGCCTGTAATCTGCCTGCCTGGGTTCGTTTTCCAGATACAGAAAATGTAGAATGGTTAAATACGATGGTAAGGCACATGTGGCCCTTTATTTGTCAATTTATAGAAAAACTCGTTCAAGAAACCTTAGAACTGGCTGTGTGCTGAACAAATGCCCACCTCAGCATTTTCATTTTCTCAAAAGTAAATGTGGGTTAGCAACCCCTTAGAGTCAATGATGTTAAGGTTTATACTGAAAATGTAAACAAAAGACAAATTATTCTGGCCCTTCAGATTAGTTTTTTTTAACCTTTTCAAATGTTTTTATTTTAAAGGCACAGCTAGACCCCACCCTCAGTACAGCAATCCTCCTTCACGGGGAGACCAAGAGGACAGACACCCCAAAGCTAACTATATACACAGACACGCGCGGTGCTTCGGTCTTTTAACTCTTTCCTCTTTTTCTTTCTTTAAATCCCCTTTCTTAGAAGACAAGCTATAGAATACTAGGGCAAAAAAAAATAAACCAAATTCAGAACCCTCATGTTTATTTGGGGAAGGGGAGGAAGGGAGGTTTGTGGGTGTCCACCCCCACTGCAGTCCCTAGCCTTCATGTCACTTCCTCTGTCCCCCTCCTTGGTGGGCGAGGGAACTGGACTGGGTGAGTTGGGGGGGTCTGGACCTAGCAAGTGTACAGTGTGGGGAAGCAGAGCCGGGGCACGGGGAGGACTCAGGGCGCACAGGGCGGAAAGGGGCAGCTAGAGTTGCATTGTGTACATTCTGGGCCACGACTGGTGGCGGTGTCCCGGATAAATGTCGCAGGTGGGGGATTTCTTGCTGC
>NW_004949155.1:2208555-2209710 GCF_000317375.1 Microtus ochrogaster
CCTCCCCAGGAGCTAATCCGACTTCTCGCCGTCATCCTCCTGGTGGGTGTCCCCATCATGTCCATTCTTGTCCTCCTTAGAGAGGTGTGCCTGAGAGCCTAGAGCCGAAAGAGACAGCAGGCCGGTGCCCGCGCTGACTGCAGGGAGTGATGGCGGCTGGAGCCCCACGAGCAGCGGTGTCAGGGGCAGGGCCAGCGCCAGCAGCTGGGACAGCTGGTGAGCCTGGAGCTGCTGTCGGATGATAGAGTTCAGCTCAGGAACCGTGACCTGCTTGGCTCTCTCGATTGCTCCCAGAACCTGTTGCTGATGCTCCTGTGACAAATAGGGCAGAACCTGGGCGCAAATCCCATTCAGCCTCTTCACGATTTCAGCCTGTTTATGCATCTCCATATTCAATCCATAGGACATCTCATAGTACATGACGTAATGCCACTGCTGCATCTCTGATTTCTCGCTGGCCAGCTTGTCACACTCCAGCTTGAGGCTGTGGTACTGTGCTTGCAGCGACTGGAACTCATCTTTGATGCGGTCGCAGGAGTCAGAGGTTGTGAACTTGAGCTGCTGGGGGAGGTGGGAGGAGCCTGAGTGCCGGCTTTGCGGAAACATCACGTCAGTTGCGGGGGGAGGGGGGGCGGGCTGCGCCCCGGCTCCGGCGGCTGGGGGCCTGGGGCGCCGGACGGCCGCACTTTGTCTCGCAGCTCCGGGGCCCCTTCAGATTAGTTTTGCATAAAATTGTGAGATTGATTTGGAGATCATTTTTTTTTTTTTTGTGGAGCTGGTATGAAAAGTATTCAGATTCGTGGGACAATGTGGACGATCCTGGAGCTCTTGACTGATGACATGCCTTTAGCTGGAACATTGTCTATCTTCTTCCTTAGGAAACCACTTTTAGGGATTAACTGGACAGGACTGACTAATCTCCTAGACATCCCTGGACTGAAAGGCTTATCAAATACTATCATTTTGGATATAACTGTCAATCACTTGCCAAAAACCAAGATCCTAGCTGGGCTCCCTATGCTTCCAATAAAGATGCAGCCCTATGCAGTCCCCGCCTCCACTCCATCCCTAGATACATCCACATGCAGTCTCCTCCTCCACTCCATCCCTAGATACAGCCCCATGCAGTCCTCCTCCACTGCATCCCTAGATACA
>NW_004949155.1:2212026-2213816 GCF_000317375.1 Microtus ochrogaster
CCTCCACTCCATCCCTAGATACAGCCCCATGCAGTCCCTGCCTCCACTCTCACCCCTCATATCACACTGGTTTTTTCTGATTCCAGTGAAAACTCAGGGGACTGAGTGCTGGTACCTGTCACATTAGATCTCACTACCTAAACATCTATATCTCTTTACTTCTCAGAAAAGTTGTAGTCCCAATTCAATTAAAAATTAAAGCTAACTTTGGAGTTGGAATGTGGCTGTTTCCTTCTTTAAACACAAGCATGTTGTTAGAAGAAAAATTCAGAGTTTCTGTCTCACATCAGAAGAGCCACCTGGTATAGGACAGAAGAAAACCAAAAATCTAGGAATTATTGTTGTCAAAACTCTGTTATCTCCCCAAAATTCTATTTCTCCCTTTACTTATTTTTGACTCTTTAGTACCTTTCTTTGGCTAAGCAGCTTAAGTATATATTGACAAACTGATAAATAAAATAAATAGATTGATAGAAAAATAGAGATATATAGATGATAGATAGAAAAGAGATGATAGAAAAATAGATCGATAGATACATAGATGATAAATAGAGGATAGATAGGTGATAGACAGATGATAATAGATGTGACATATACTCAGTGGAATAGCATTACTTTTAAACATATCTATCTTACTTTTAATTATTTGTGAGTGTATGTATGTCTATGTATTTTCCTGTATGGCCCTTCCTATGCCTCTCAACAATTCAATGATTTTTCTGGGGTCCTGAAGGATTTTCTGCACTACTGTCATCCTCTACAACCCACAGAGACAAGGCATTGTGGAGAGAACCAACAGTCCTCTTAAGGAGCTGTTGGCCAGGACTGTCTTGCCAGAGGCTAGGAGAGATCCTCATCTGGCCTTAACAGAGGTTCTTTTCCATATGACTTTCTCAGTTTTGATGACAAGGGGCTCAGCCCAGCTTACAAGCACTGGGCATCTTTGCCAAGGAATATACCCCTACTCCTGGTTAGATGGAGAGATCCTATCTCCCTCCAGTGGCAGCCTCCAGTGCCCTGTTAACCCTTGGGAGAGGGTATGCTTGTGTTTTTTTCCCAGAATGCCACAACACCAATATGGGTTCCAGTAAGAGATGTACATTTAGCCATGGATCAGGCTGCTTCCACCAAGGAGGGAATAAACCAGGATGGGCAATGTACATACTCCCCTTTCTTGCTCTCATTACTCATCCCCAACAAATTGGTTTATTAAGAGCAGAGGTTATGGCCTTTGATGATTCATTTAAAAAAAGTTTGGCATAATATAAAAAAGGATATTGATCCTCCTGGATGTTCATGTATGTATTAATTGGTGGTGTTTTTTTTAAAACTTATTCTCCTTAAATGTCTCATGCAGTAAATCCAACACCAGTAGACAGTAACTAAGGTGACTCCAGGTGTTAATGGCTCTTAGGTATCCTTCTGGCAGTCCTCCACAGGAGCCTAGTTATTTGTAATTCAAAATGCTATTATTATCTAGTACCACACACCTTGGCAGTTCTCCAGGAATGAATGCTCTTGGAGGGCTGGTGGTCAGAGATGGGCGTGAGCTTATTTGGCAGGCCAACCTAAGACAGCACAGTCAAGTTGCTGAGCCTCCCTGAGGTGGGGTCAACAAGGTCTAAACAAAGAACTCTGGCTCCCACAGAACATCCTATGTAATAAAGAAAAAGGGTGGATATGCAGGAAGATAAGGCCACTGGACCAAAAGGAGGCAACCTAGAGTCTACCTGGAGGTGTCAAAGATCCTGTCTGTGCTCGAGAGGAAGGGGGAGAGGAGGGGGGGCAGG